>NW_025335606.1:13993536-14074516 GCF_004798865.1 Varanus komodoensis
GTCAAAAGTAAAAAATTTACAACCTTTGCCAAGATGTGAATATAACAATGTCACATGGAACATTCAGTTGCTCTTACCTTCATATGTCCTATTCCATGTCTGATGGACAATCTTTTCTCCATCCTTTTTTGTGAAGCCATTCTTCAGAACTTCCCTTAAAGCTAGGACATACAGGACAACAGCATCATGGAATCCTTCCACAAACATGTTGACCTAGAAACAAAGCAGACCAAGCAAAGCTTCATTTCTATTTGAGCCATAACAAAGGGGCCATTTGCAAAGTACAACAAAATTGTAATTTGATATAAACTGATCAACCAATTAACCTAAGTCAACTGTTTGGAGAACAAAATATAGCTAAAGAAACCATATCTCACATAGCATTAAAACAAAATTGGATCATTTTCTTCTTAGTGATAGAAATTCCAAATTCCTCACAGGCCAGATACAAAAATGCAGGCCAGATGACTGTTATATGCCATATTTTGTCCTGTAGCCTTCATTGTGATATTGAAATCAGGTTACAAAATTCATGAGAGGCACCAACTTCCATTGACATATTATGACACTGTGTTTACATGTAGGGACCGATTTGCATGAAATCTCAAATGGTTATTCTAATACAGTTTTCATCCATGTCAGTATAGAAGTTAGGATATATATTAATTTCCTAAAGATATCTGAGCTCTGTAGCAGAAAAATTAATTAAATAACTCTATGATTAATACTTTAATAGGATAGAGAAGGATTATTGCAACTGCTTCTGGGATTTGCTAAGTATAGGAAGTCACACTTGGAGTTATCCTTCAATAAGGGTAATTTCAGACTTGGGGGATCAATTGTTATTGTTTTTTTAACTAGATCTCAACAACCACCTGCTGGAGTCAGGTGGAAAAGGTGTTCACTTAGTTATAAAGAATTTTGAGTTCAGGAAAGTGTTTTGAATACTAGAACTGGGCAGAATTCATAGCCATGCTACAAAAAAAAATCACTCAGCTCTCTTCATTTTGGTAGTATAATTTGAGTTTGGAACCATTTCTACTGTTAAACAACTAAGAGTCAGAAATGTTTGCAAACCTATTTGAAATTACCCACAGATCTATCAGTAAATCCCAATCTACATCTTACCCACTATTTTGTAATGCTTTCTTCTCTCTTGGCAGTGGCAAACTACTTTCATTTCAATTTGGGTCCTGCAGCAGACATTAACCAGCAAATAAAAATGATGTAAAGAATGGGCTCTTGGGAGTTCACAGCCCATGAAAAGGATGTTGTACTAGTCCCCAAAACAATCAGACAACTTAAAGTTCACATAGTAGATGGTTAGCATAATACATCTTTTGGTTCAATCTACATGCTCATAGCAACTTAACTAGAGGCAACAAGGAACATCTTAGACTATTAGTTGAATTAGTTGTCAGCAGCAAGTAATCAGAAATATTTGATGCCTCTTTCTGGAGTCAGGCTTTTCACAAACTTGCAGTCTCTCCTGGACTGCCCCTAGGTCTACAATTACTCAGCTTGAGTTACACATTGATAATCTATTATTTATTTATTTATTTATTTATTTATTTATTTATTAAAACATTTTTATGCCGCCCCATTCGCCGAAGCCTCGGGGCGGTTTACAACAATAAATAAAACCAATAAGTTAAAATATACATATAAAAATAATCATAATAATTTAAAACACACAATATAAATTAAGCTGCCCTGGCCAGATAAAATTCAGTAGTATTAACATTTAAAATGTTGCTTAAATAAAAAGGTCTTTGCCTGGCGCCGAAAAACAAATAACGACGGCGCCAGGCGGACCTCTCTGGGGAGCGCATTCCATAACTTAGGCGCCACCGCTGAGAAAGCCCTCCTCCGAGTACCCACCCTAATTTCTCTCCCGGAGGGCTCCCGGAGAAGGGCCTCTCCTGCCGATCTCAGGGGGCGACTGGACATATATGGATGTAAGTGCTCCTTCAGGTAACCAGGACCCAAGCCGTTTAGGGCTTTATAGGTCATTACCAACACCTTGAATTGGGCCCGGACTTCAATGGGGAGCCAGTGAAGCTGACGGAGAACTGAAGTCATGTGAACATAACGTCCAGTCCCCGTCAGCAGCCTGGCAGCTCTATTCTGAACCAACTGAAGTATCCGGACCGTCTTCAAGGGTAGCCCCACGTAGAGCGCATTACAGAAGTCAAGACGGGAAGTCACCAGCGCATGAGTCACTGTTGCAAGGCAGTCGTACTCCAGGTAGGGACGCAGCTGATGAATCAGCCGAAGCTGGAGGAAAGCGCTCCTCGCCGCTGTTGTCACCTGAGCTTCGAGTGAAAGCTCCGGGTCGAGGAGCACTCCCAAGCTGCGGACCTTGTCCCTAGGAGGGAGTGCAACCCCGTTCAGTACAAGGTTCAATTCACCTTCTCCGAAGCCCGAACTGCCAACCAACAGGACCTCCGTCTTGTCTGGATTGAGCTTCAGTTTATTGGCCCTCATCCAGCCCATTACCTCGGCCAGGCACCGGTTCAGTACAGCCACTGCCTCACCTGGATTGGTGGAAAACGAGAGGTAGAGCTGGGTATCATCAGTGTACTGATGGTTCCGCAGCCCACACCTCCTGATGACCTCTCCCAGCAATTTCATGTAGATGTTGAACAGCAAAGGGGACAAAATGGACCCCTGCGGTACTCCATGGTAAAGCTGCCATGGCGCAGAGCCATAGTCCCCCAGCACCACCTTCTGGAATCGGCCGTTGAGATAGGAGCAGAACCACCGCAAGGCGGTGCCTCTGACCCCCAATCCCGCAAGCCTATCCAGAAGGATACCATGGTCGATGGTATCGAAAGCTGCTGAGAGGTCCAGGAGAACCAACAGGGACGCACTCCCCCTGTCCTTCTTCCTGTACAGGTCATCGTACAGGGCGACCAAGGCAGATTCAGTACCATACCCGGGTCTGAAGCCGGACTGAAATGGGTCCAGATAATCAGTTTCATCCAAGAGTGCTTGGAGTTGTCCCGCCACCACTCGCTCTAACACCTTGCTCAGAAACGGGATGTTGGCCACTGGTCTATAATTAGTGGCCATCCCTGGATCCAGTGATGCCTTCTTCAGGACCGGTCGGACTACCGCCTCCTTTAAAGGGGCAGGCACCCGACCCTCCCTCAGAGAAGCGTTAACCACTTCCAAGATCCAGGTTCCAATCCCGTGCTTGGAATCCTTTATTAACCAAGACGGGCAAGGGTCCAAAAGGCAAGTGGTAGGACGTACTCGTCCAAGCACCTTGTCCACATCATCGGGCCGCAATAACTGAAATTCATCCAATAATTCTGGACCAGACGGTAGCGTTGGTGTCTCCCTTAAAACCTCTGAATCAATAGTGGAATCCAGCTCGTTTCTACTTTCTCTTTTTAGGTTCTGATAGAATAGTGCTAAAATGATCTGGTATTGCTCATGACACGACAGCACACATGTTTAATTGCCTTTTTAAATGGTATACTTCACAGGTTATGAAAATTTTTCCCCATTATGTTCATTTAGAGAGGAAGTTTTTTCTGACTTTGCTTGTTGATTTGTTTGTTTAATGATTATATTCCCTAGCTTTCTATCTTCTTGCATCTGCTGATTCTGGATCTTGCTCAACAGACTCCCCCCAGCCCCCACTCTGGCACAAATACATGGCTGGATCATGAATAATAGTGCAATCTTGTCCTGTAGCATGTTTTCTATAGTGGAGAGAAAAAAGTTCATCTTTTGTGGCTCTTTCAGTAAGTGGCATGAGCTAAATGAAATGTTGCTTTCTACTACAAATCCCCAAAGCAAACGAATACTTTGTGTTTTATAGCAGATTCCTTGTCAGTGCTATGCTACAAGGAATCCAGCTGTTCTTTTCACGCTCTCAGGGTTACATTTACCTTGGTCAGTCAGGAAACCACCAGTAGATCCGGAAGAATGGTGAGAAGCCATTAGAATGATAGTTTGTCTCCAGTACAAAATTTATGGTATCATTTTTCACTTTAGTTTTGTCTTACTCTTTCTTATCCCCATACATTTCAAGTACACATTGGAATTTTAAGCAGAACTCAAGATAGAATAAGATGGGTTTTTCAAACATTTAATGTGGTATTCTTCAGGCACATGACAACAGAAAAATGCAAAGGCAGATTGCTGAACTATTTTCTGTTCTGTAATTCTGCTACTTTAAATTAGAGCAAATGTCAGCAGAATTGTGTGTACAATGAGTGTTTACAGAAGAGCACCGTAAGCATAAAGTGCTTAAGCATTTATAATTCTGTATAATTAGAACTCAGAAATTCTAGCTTGTGAAGCATAAGGAATTTATAAAACGGTTAAGGCAACAACTAAATTTAAGTAACAAGAAATGTAAAGCCAGTGAGCTGATACAGCACTGGTGCATGACTTTAAAATACGAAGGCTGCCATCCAAACTGGCTGTCTATATTTTGGAGGATTACAGGCATCCAATAGAAGATGGGAAGAACACAGAGTTTGACTCCATGCTTCCGTCATCCTCCAAACCCCAGATATGTCTTATTTCAGCCATGTAAGTGATTTACACCCATTCCTCCAGGAATGGGTCCTGGCAGAACCATGCTCTTCCCCATATCTGCTCCAAAGTTACACTTGCAACTTCAAAGCTGTTGCCAGTGCAGAAAGAACTATGCTGGCTGCAAGGACAAAGGGAAAGCACTGGTAATTCAGAGGCATGAGCTCAGACTACTTTTCTGACATTGGACCTGGGGCTCCAAATTTTTCTTTGGTCATTCATACATTCTTGTGGCCAGAGGATTGGCCCCAAAATAACCGCACTGGGCTGAGAAATAAGGAATTTCAGGATGTGGGGTCAGATGAGATATCTTCCAGTTGTCCCTATCATGCCTATTGGAAAACAGATGGAAGATTTCTCCCTTTTTGGTTTCAGAGAATGGTTCCTCTAATTAGTAGGCAAAAGCCCCAAAGAAGCTAGTACTGATGGAGAAATAAAAGTGTGTGTGCATGTATAAAAAAGAAAATGTATATTCCTGTATAAGTCTGAGAATAAAAGTGCTATGGATAGTCTTGAGTGCTATTTACATGGCACATTATCCTGCTTAGAGCCTAACCAGACTGTGCAGGTTGTTAAAATTCAAACTGCATCAGCTGGAAGTGGGGCTGACAATTATAACAAGATCAAAACAGACATGAAGAGGGCATTTAACTCTTTCTTACCTTGCTAAGATACTTAGCAAATCCATCTTCTGAAACTAGTATTTGCTTGGGGTTGGACAGGGGATTACTTCTCAATTAAAATTTATTTGCTTATAATTCCTGCATTGTTGCAGGAATGAATTGGTTCTTCAGAAAAAGCAGAACCTAAAATAGATTTTTATAAAAAGCCTTTTAGGCAGTAAAGGAGATGTTTAGGATTTCAAAAAGGAAAAGAATAAAGTGCTGGAATTCTTTTATATGGAAAGCTTCTGTCATTTTCATGTGGATAATTTCTGTAGATTTAAAGGCTGATTAAAAAAAAACCCTGATGTTTTGTGTATACACACCACCACAGAGAATTTTTACGAAGGTGCTGACTTATAATAATGCCTTACTAATGACTTATAATAATGCCTTACTAAGACATTTAACATGGGTATGTCCTTTAGTGGCTTCTTTTTGGTGGGAAGTACTTGGTCGTATAAATGTTGTTGTTGAAAAATCTGAGATAACAATAGATGTTCATGTGCTCTTAAATAACATCCCTATCATGGATGAACAGACAGACAGCAAAAGTGGATAATGAGAGCTTTCATCATTCAAAAGAGAAGCCTAAACACCCACAGATTGCTCAGTGGACTTAGTGCTTTTGCCACATTTGAGTGCACCTGTTCCAATCCCCCTTTTCCATTCTTTTCTTTCTGAAATGAGGGTGATAAAAATTATTATTGCACATGGTTGCAATATATGATATGCATGTGTGTGTATTCTTTTCTTCTCTCTTTGATAGTGCCCCCTTTTGCTTTTATTTTATCTGTTTCTTACTGTTGTATTTAGGTAAAGAAACAGAATTTAAATATCCTATGTTATAGCTCCAACAAGTTCTCAAATTGGCCCACAAACAGTCTCACAAAAAATCATATTCATTAATAAAAATGAATGTTAGCTATATGGTCCCAAATGATTTATCCTGCATTTCATGCCCTCTGCCTTACTCTGCCCTGGCATCATCCTTTGGCCACCACCTACTGGGCAACAAAGCCTACAAAGTAATCTTCACTGTGTATGAGTGGGATGAGGAAGGTAAATCTTTTTCTGCCAGTTGCCAAGCAACACCTCCAGCCACAGTCTTTGCAGCAATGGAGGTGGGGGGAACAGCAGGAAATATTAGCTTCTGAGGAAGGCTCTGGGTAGGAAGGGGTTAATTTAATTCTTCATGGCTGCTGTAATCTCATTAAATATCAGCTAATGCAGTTTGCATTTTAAAAAATGGTAGATACCTTTCCTGACAGAACTAGTTTGACACTTAGACATGTGTTCTTCTTTTCTCCTGTTCTACCAGCAAAAAATCCTAGGACAGCCAGTAACAGAGAGGAAAGGGCTCCTGCCCCTTTAATAGTTGTGCAGAAGAGAGATTTTCAGGAGGTATAGCTTATATAACACACTATACCACTGAAAGTCACTGTTCTGCTGAACTATTAAAGGGGCAGAAGTGCTGTCATCCTTTGCAGTTGACTTCTGCACTCTAGGACTTTATTTATTTATTTATTTATTTATTTATTTATTTATTTATTTATTTATTTATATTTTTCAATTTATATCCTGCCTTTTTCCTCAAAGGGCTCAAGGCGGCTTACATCATTCTCCTCCTACATCTTATCCCCACAACAACAACCCTGTGAGGTAGGTTGGGCTGAGAGTCTATGGCCCAAAGTCACCCAGTTGGCTTCATGGCTGAGCAGGGACTAGAACCCAGATCGTCTGAGTCCCAGTCCCATGCTCTTAACCACTACACCACACATCTTTTCATCTTCACTTTTCATCTTCACTAAAATGTCCCTCATTTTATATTAGCAGGAAAGCAAATTAATAGCAAAGTTCAATACTGGCACAATGCTACTTTTAATGATGTTGCACTAGTATAAACCAGTGTTAGCACACTTCCTCTTTGCTAGTCAAATATTAATATCTGTGCTAGTAATGGTTTATGCTAACTAGTGCATCATCCTTAACACTAGCAAGGTAACAACACTGGATAATGTCCAGATTTTCCCCATATTTATAAGCTTCAATAAGTAAGAACATGTTTGGTTCTAAGATAAAAGAAATGAATCATCCTAATCATTCTAAACCTGCAAGAAGATTGTGGAAAAGCAACAGCTATGGAAAGAAAAGCTCTGCCAAGACAGCAATAGTATCCACCCAGCATTCCTTTAGCAACCTCATCTAGGGCTGGTATTGATCAAATATTCTCAAATAATAGTCAAGAATTTAAAGCATTCATTTATTGGAACAGTAAAAAAAAGAATAGGATTACGCTAATTATAAAAGACAGAGCAAATGAAGGCTCCTTTGTCCTTTTCCACAGATGCCTAGTGCTACAGCAAATGGTTAGTAGATGAAAGTAGATCATGGGAATTAAAGCAGGCAGAGAGAGCAGAGCAAGCTTTTTGGAGAAGCTGAGATATAAGCAAGACACTCCTAAGCAAGGCACCCATATCCACCTGCAGATGGACATGATCATATAAATCCTGTGTGTGTGTGTGTGTAAAATATATATCTAACAACCAAGCATGTTCAGGGGAAGGCTAGGCTAGAATCCTTTTCTTTGATGTGATGTTAAATGTAGGCAGTGCTGTCCTGGCTAATGTGATGATCTTGTACATGGCTGGCCTTCATTTTCAAAGCACACCTCTGTGACAAAAGGGCTTACAATTATAAAATTTAATTAAAGCAACAATAAAGCAATGCATCAAAATACAATAAAAGCAAAACAGCATAAAAGCAGTATTCAACCCATTATACCCACTTACATGCCAAAGGTCTCCTTGAATAAAATTGTCTTTGCCTGCCACCAAAGGACAGCAGAAAGGTAGAGAACCTAGCGTCTTTTATCAGGGAGTTCCACAGCCAGGAGCAACTACAAAGGAAACCCTCTCTCACACTGATGCCAACTTGCTTCTGGAGTTTATGGAATTGAAAGAAGGGCACCTCTTGAAGATCTTAAGAAGCAGGCAGGCTGATATGAAAGAAGGTAGTCTTTCAGGGAGCCTGGTTGTTACCTATAGAGCTGTATGGGACTCCGTAGGTAAAAACAAGTACTCTGAATTGTGCCACTGGAAATAGACCAGTAACCAGTGTTCTAACAAAGGAGGAGTCACTTGTTTCCTGTAAACATCTCTGGTTAATAATCTGGCAGCAGCATTCTGAACCAGCTGAAGTTTCTGAACCATTTGCTAAGGCAACATAGTGCACTGAAGTTATCCTAATGAGCTGTAACCATGACATTAGTGACCTTAGCCAGATCAGACATCTCTAAGAAAGAGTGCAGTTGGTGCACTAGCTTCAGCTGTGTCAACACACTTCTGGCCTCCTCTGTAACCCAGGCATTCAGTTTCAGCACCAAGTCCAGAACTACACACAAACTGTGAGTCTTCAGGGGGAGTATAACCTCTCCCAGTGCAGTTAAGCCCCTATTTCTTGATCTGTCTTTTCTAGTATATCAGCCTATCTTGTCTGGATTAAAAGTTGTTCTGTTAACCATCATCCCGTCCATTACTGACAACAGACACTAATTTAGAACAAGGACAGCATCCTTGGATTTAGAAGCAAAGAAAAGATGTTGTCAGCATACTGATGGCGCCAAATCCCCACACTCTGGACAATCTCTCTGAGCAATTCAATGTATTTGTTAAATAGATTAGGCAATAACATAGAAACAAAGAAACAGAGTGAGTCAGAAGGGGCCATGTGCATGTTGAGCCTATCTTTGAACATCCTCACCAATGGGGCCTCAACAACCTCTCATGGAAGCCCATTCCACACTCTCAGGGTCCTAACTATCAGGAAGTGCTTCCTGGCATCTAAATGGAACCTGGGTTCCCTGAGCTTTGCTCCGCTGGAGCGCCTCCTGCCTTCCTCTGCAGGGGAGAACAGGTCTCTACCCATATCTGTGTGACATCCCCTCACATACCTGTATGTCGCCAACAAATAAGATGGAACCCTGAGTGACACCACAATCCAACAGCCCTGGTACTGAACGTGAATCTACCAGCACCACCTTCAGAAATTGCCCATCCAAAAAGGATCAGAGCCACTGTATAACAGTGCCTCCCAAAAACGGCTCAGAAATGCCCCAGAAGGATATCATAATTAGTGGTACTGGAAGCTGCTGAAAGGTCCAGCAAAACCAACAGACACACATTCCTCCTGTCCAGTTGCCAGTGTAGATCATCCACCATACTGATCAGATCAATTCTTCTGTTGCACAACCAGAGCTAGAGAATAGGCACTGAATGCCAGAAATTTGGTTATCATATTACAGTGAAAGAGGATACAAATGGTACTCGAGGACCTTGAAGAAAACATCATGTGTGATGTTCACTGTGAACAGTTAAGAAGTTTCTGCAATATTTGTGCATGTTGATGAGCCCTTATCTCTTCCTAAGGTCAATGGCATTTCCTTCAGCAGTCTATTTTAAAGATTTCCAATGGGTGAGATGAGGTCACCATGGGAAATACTGGCAACAGAAACAGGGAAGAAATGTGCAAGCCTGCAGCCCTGACACAGCAATGGAGAGAAAAACCTCTTGCCCAATCCTAGACAGCTGCTGCCAATCTGAGTAGACAGGACTGAGCAAGATGAACTAATTGGGCTGATTCAGTATGAGACAACTTTGTATATGTTATATATAACAGTCCAATTTAGGTGATATTTATCAAAAATAACTGCAAATTTGATGCATGGTTTAGTAAAACCACTATTTTTTAAGCTATTGACTTCAGCTCTCTCCTTCCACTACTGTACTGTAGGACATAATAAAAAAGCCCCCAGAAGTATCATTTCTTTGAACATCCAGAAGAGTATAGTCATATCACTCTGTACTGTCTTCAGCATCATCCATGCTTTATACAATATCTAAAAAATAAATCCAGGGAATTTACATAAACAACATCAAAGAAACAGTATAGTAGTTACTTTTATAAACCCATTAAATCAAACATGTAGATATTATGCCCACTCAAAGGACAATTTGACCACAGAAACATGAGTTATGTTTAGAGATATGTAAAATAGGATATAAAGAGGAAACAACCAAAAAGTTTATGTTGCTTAATGTTAAATGTCTTAACTGTATTTGTAGTAAATAGTTTGATTTTTCAGAGATGTTAGATATTCATGGCATCAACTGATTTCAGTGATGATTATAAATTGGGTATATAGAGAACATGGTAAAAAATTCAGGCAAGCCCTCATATTATGGATATGTGACCTTTGGGTTAAGAAAGGAATAAGCACTGCACAACCAAGTTCTACTCCATACCCATTGTTTACTTCTTAATCTTTCTAGGACCAACACTGTTCCTTGGAATCCCCAATTCTCAAATCAATCTAATTCAAAAGAAGTTGTATATCCTTAAATATTAAAGAAATTTCCATTGCAAGATATATCTGACTTTTAATTCTTTGTTATCTTTTTTGCTACTTTTCTTATAATACAGTTTGGGTATTTTTATATTGCACACTAATATACTGAGACAGGGAGATTCTCAGATCCAAGTTTGGAAAAAAGTTCTGGCCTTGGAGCTGCAGGTCTGCATTCAGAGCCCCATCCCTTGCTGCAAACAGAACCATGCTGGCTGCTTCCCTGAGGTCATATGAGAGAACAGGGGAAAGAGGTACAGGGGGTATTCCAGTGGATGGGGCGGGGAGGCAGCTGGGCCCACCAGCTTATGATGTATCTTGACAGCATTTCCCAGTGTCATTGGCTCCCCATCTGAAGCACCACAGCCTGAAGGCTTAGAGCAGATAAAAGGAAGTACTTTACACAACATGTAAACTATGGAATTTGCTGCCATGGAAAGTGGGGATGGCCACCAATCTGGATGGTGTTAAAAAAGGACTGGCCAGATGCATGAGGGAAGCTATCAGTGGCTACTACTTCCTTTACTAGAGCTCACAAAAATAGAGCATAACAGAATAAAAAATTATCCAGGAATAATGCAGGAAACACAGCCAAGAGATGGTGAACATAGATAAAGAAGCTTTGTGCCTTGGTCATGAACTGATAGTCAGGTCAAAAGAAATGGGTTGTGAAGTGAGAGAGATTGATTCCATGGTGGTCCTGTATTTTACTTGACCCTCTCTTGAAAACATTGTTATCTCCAGGTCTGGTTTAAATATATAAGAGAATACCCTTGAACTGCTCATCAACTGTTAATATAAGGGCAACATACGCTATAATTCAGGGGTCTGTGTATCAAAAGGGAATCTTGAATGGTAATGGTGGAAGAGATCTAGTTTAGGGGAGGAAAGGCAGAAAGAAAGAGAAGGAGAAGGCAGTGAAAAATGAGCATTTTTACTAGCTGGAGGAGCTCATGTCAATATAACTTTAGGGGTGGGGCACCTGTGCAGTTCAGGCAAAGATCCAGACATCTCTGAAGAGTTGTGATTCGACAAACATAGTTTTGCAAAAGATAGAGGACTATGAAAGGGACACATCTCAACACTTGCTTTACAGTCCACAATATATTATTGCCTAGTTGCCAAGTTACAAACATTGTGGGATATAGGATGCACCACATCTTTACATTGATCAGACAGCAGACTGTTAGGAACTGGCCATCTGTGTTATTCAGGATTTACACTGAAGGAAACATCCTTCTCTGATTAGGTGAGCCACATATGATGGCAGTGTTTTAAATACATTTGTGACAGTAATTGATTATATATGCAGCAGTAAATTGGCTAGATTCACAGTAATACACTTCTCTCAAATAATTGTAAATATTATTTTTGGGATATCACCAGTACAAAGGACATAAGAAAAGCCATGATGAATCAGACCACAGTGCATCTAGTCCAGTACTCTGTTCAAACAGTGATCAGTGAGCTGCCCACTGAAAACTCACAAAAAGAATATGAGTGCAACAGCACCCTTTGGCCCAAGTTCCCCCTGCACCTGGTAAATATGGGCCCTTGATATTAAAAACATAGGAAGAGCCATGCTGGATCAGATCAGCTGTCTATCTAACCCAGCACTTCTTTCACACAGTGGATAAACCAGCTTCCAGAGGCTTCCACAGGGAGCATATGAGTGTAATAGCACCTGCTGCTCTAATTGCCCAGCAGCTGGTGTGGCTAGGCATATGCCTCTCATACTGGAACAGCAAATAGCCATCAAGACTTCTAGCCATTGATAGCCTCCTCCTCCATCCAACCCCACATCACTATTGGTCTTGTAGAAGCACATTCCATAGTTTAACTATGAACCATATGAAGAAATGCTTTATCGTTTCTAAATCTACCAGCAAGCCTATCTGTCTGTTTATCCATCCATCCATCCCTGCCTCCCTGCCTATCATCTTCCAAACTGCTCAATAGCTAAAGCTCTCTGGGTGATGAATAACAGTAATAAATCCAATAAATTGGATGTCTGCCATGATTCATCTGGGGATTCCTCTTCAGAGTAATAGTTTCTACCTTAAAAAAAGGGAACAGCTGCCTCAGAGGGCCCTTGTACCCTAACCCTAACTCTTATCTACCTCAAGGGGCAGAACAGTCAACCTCTGAGGCAAGGAGGGATAACAAGGAACCAACTTGTTCCTAAGAGCAGTTACCTCAAGCAACAGTCTAGCAGGGCTCCTTTAAGAAGAAGCACTTGATTACCAAAGAGCATTCATCAGGATTAAAACATGATGCAACTGAGTTCTGAGTGGGGCTCTAGTAGCTCTAACTATATCATGTCAGGAACCAACATGTGGGCAGTAGGAACAAAGCAGGTCAGCAAGGCAGAGTTGTAGTTACAGAAAAGGTCTTTTTTTCCATTTCTTTAGCCATTATTTATATTGACAACTCTAATCTTTTTGAATCTATGTTTAATCCAATCTCTTCCAGTCAGGAAATAGGTTATTATTGTATATAGACTATAATATGGTATAACAACTTTAATAGGAAAAAAAATCATAAATTGGAAATGGCAAGGGATCAAAGTAAACATGACTCATTTCATGGGTTTATTTCATTTTGCTGTTTATATGAATATGAAGGATAATCAGTATAATACCCCCTTTCCATACAAAATACTCTGGGCCCTATACAGGATTTTGGAAAGAACATTTGATTTTACTATATACAATCACTGCTTAATTCAATAATTTAGGCTGAAATTTAGATCTTTATAAACTTTTACCTCTTACCTACAATTTAACAATATATAATTTGATGTAACACTGATGCAAAATTTGGAATATATTCACTTAAAAATAACATTAAAACAAAGAAAGCATTTGCTCAGATGGTGCTTGACACCTCCAACCTTTTTAATAGGTCATCTTATTGATCAAAATGTCTGTTTATAATGCTCACATCTGTAGGGAGTCTGGATTCCTATATTACAAATATACTCCTATGCTTGGAATTAATCTAGAGCTTCAGACCATGCACAATAAAGCTGTACATAACCAAAATTTTCAGTTTTCCTACCACCTAGCTCCCCCAAACATACTTAAAGCAGTCTCCTCAGCTACTTCTCTTGCTACCACCGCAGCTCCAGCCCTGTGAAGGCCATCTCCACACTGACAATTGGTGCCAGCCAGTTGATATCAAATGACATCATCAAGCAGGCAGATCATGTCAGAAAGGAGGAATAACATTATGCCACACTGTACAATTCCAAATTTCAGTTCCGCCGGGGCGGGGGGGGAATTCCCCTCCCCCCATCCCATTTCTTCCCCAAGGACCATTTCTGGTTTTCCTTGGGAAAAATCAAACAAATTGAACAGGTTTAGGTGATGAAATATGTTGTTTCAGAACGTAGACAAAGTGTTTATATACTGTTACCCAGCCTTTACTCCACCAAATGATTTCTCAAAATTGTGTAAGAACAGGACTTTTATAGAAAAACTAGATATATTACATTTCTAGAAATAATGAAGTCATAGCGGAAATTTTCCATTAATCCTCCCTGTGGTATTCTTAGCTTAGTTAGTTGTTTTTACCTATAAAGTCCCATACAGTCATCCTTCTATCTCTTCTGTATAGCTCTTCTTTATATTGTTCAACCTGCTCTTGATTGTAACCTGGTCAGATAGTATTTCTCCCTATTCATCTTATAGCATTCCTAATCTAGGTTTGAATTTCCCTTTGATTTTTCGGATCTTCTGGAAGAGATCTATTGTTTCCCCTCTTTTGTTTTCTTCTATTTCTTTGCACTGGCCATTGAAATTGTTCTTTTGATCTCTATGTGCTGAAGATCTGCATACTAGTAATAAAATGCTTTTATGTAGAACACTTTGGGAAAGTTCTTATCATTATCATTTATTGGGATTGGCATTCTGTATGGTGCCAAGATTTCACCTTAAAACAGTTTATGTAAAATAGAAAGGTGGGATATAAATACTTAAAGACATATTTCAGATTTATATTTGTAGTGTAAACATGCCCTAAGACATTCATGAAGTCCTTGTTGTTGTTACGTGCCATCAAGTCATCTTCGATTTATGGCAACCCTATGAATGAAAGCCCTCCAAAATATCCTGTGATATCTCCATTCATCTCCTTCTAGGTTCAACGCTGTGGCTTCCTTTTCAGTTTTAATCCATCTCATACTTGGCCTTCCCTTTTGGCAACGGAGAATGGCATGGTAGAAAGAGGGAAAGTAGGGTGCCCTGTGCACTGCTACCCCCTACAGACTGCCCTAAAGCAATATGGCCTTTGCACAAAAACAGTTTCCCAACCCTGCTTTCTTTGATTATTTACCTTGTTTCTGTATCTCTAGGAGGAAGCCCTGTACCTGATTCATTTCTGTTTTTTCCTTATATTTCAGAGTCCAGAATGCACTCATTTTGCTACAGCACAGACTGTCCTTTCAATTATTTTCAATGAAAATAATTATAAATCTGTCATATCTGATCTTAAAAGAACACTTTTCCAAAAAAGGGGCTAAATTTCAGTGACAAATGACTTACAAACAAGAAAGTATATTCTCCTTCTCACAAGCAGTAGTTCTTATTAAGGTTTTCCACTGCATCCCTTTTTATTACCACTTCTTTTTGAAGTGATTAGCCAGAAAATATATGGCCATAATCTCCTGGCACTGTTTGCTTGCCAGTGTACTGAACAATACATCCCATAAATATACCCAACTCTCAGGTTCTACATATTGTCTTCCTACTGTTGAAAACTGAACTGCCACTTTATCAGATTTAGGACCAGATACAAAGTCAATTGGACAGCATTTTTCCATGGCTTTAAATAGATTCTGAATCTTAATGTCTTTAGGAGAGAAACAAACTACTTGGCTCCACATCAGACACACCATTGCTCCCCAAAGCTGCTAGAATTAAGCTGATTTCACTTTTTTGTTGCAAAGGGAAAACCAAGTTCCTTCTATTCATTCTCTTTCTATCAACAGCTAGACATGCTCAGCAAGGTTTATAGACTTGGCCCAGTGCCAGCATTTATTAATGCTAAACACTTGTACATTGGAAGATAAAACAAAAAGGAGGTTGCACATATTAAAGTAATGGGACAATTCTATTCTCTGTCAAGGAGGCTGTGGGTTGAACAGAATCACAATTTAAGGCCTTCTACATATGGTACACCTTTGTACTAATGCCAAAAACAGGCAGCTGTGGTAAGCCAGTGCAAGACAGTTACACCATGAAAGGTAAAATGTGGACAAAGAAGTGATGTGGTGGGAATACTTCATCAGTATCCTATCCAACTTCCTGGAGCCAGTTATCTTCCCTTAGTTGCTACAGTGATGAACAATAAATCTTGGCTAAACGTATATGACTATGGTCAATAGACAAGGCCATGTTATGAGCTTCTGCCACTGTTAGAATTATACATACACCTCATACATGAGCTCATATGACATCACATACTCCTAAAGAGATCACAGGGGAGCTGTCTTAACTGTGAACTGGGTGTAAGAGTTCTTAAAGCCAGTAAGAGAATGTGTGCCCCTATTCAAATTGATTAAAATGTAGAAATGACTCCTGAGAAAAGTGAGAAAATAAAGTACAAAATTAGTACTACAGCTGACAAAAACATAAGCAAAAATCATGTCCACAAAAGAATTACTTAAGTTTACTGTTAACAGTGAAGAAATCAGAATTGTGAAGGATTTCACATACCTCTGCTCAATCACCAATTCAAAATGAGACTGCAGCCAAGAAATCTCAAGAAGATTGAGACTTGGAAGGGCAGCAATGAAGGAACTAGAAAATATCATCAAGTGTAAAGATGTTTTACTGGATACCAAGGTCAAGATCATCCTCACTATTGTATTCCCAATCACAAACTATGGGTGTGAAAACTGGACAGTGAGGAAAGCTAATAGAAAGAAAACTGATGTAGTCAAAACATGGTACTGGAGGAGAGCTGTGCAAATACCCTGGACCGACAGAAAAGCAAACATGTGGGTCATAGAGAAAATCAAGGCAGAGTTTGTCCTAGAAGCAAAAATGAAAAACTGAGGCTGTCATACTTCAGACACATCATGAGAAAGCAAGACTCACTGGTGAAGACCGTCATGTTAGGGAAAGTTAAAGGCAAAAGATGAAAGGGAAGAACAAACATGAGATGGATTGAATCTATAAAGGGAGCCACAGCCTCGGCTTGGAAGCACTGAATGGAGCTGTCATGGACAGGATATTTTGGAGGGCTTTCATTCATATGGTCACCATAAGTTGGAGATGACTTGTAATACATAGTAACAACAAAGGTGCTTCAAGCCACTTAAAATAAACAGAACTGGCATACTCATGTCCTGTACCCTCAATTGAAGGTGACATAACAATGCATTTGAAATGTAGGAAACTAAAAGTCTGGACATGCAAAAATTCTGTTTTTGGAATTTTACAAAGAAATGGAGCCACAGTAACGATCTGAAAGTGTTTAGTGTGGGGGGACTGCACTTTTCAGCTCCCTGGATTAAAACCAGGATGCAAAAAGAATCAAACTACTGGAAGACATCATATGTATAGGCTTTAGCTGATAAAGACTGAAAAGGTATTCAAGTAAGAAAGTAGGTATTGAATTGTTGGCATCTAGAGTTCCATTAACTAAAGTTAAACTTTAGTTCTATACATTTATATTTGTTAGAAGGTTTAACAAGCAGTGAGACTTTGTGTGTATGTGCACATTCAGGAAATGAAGAGTTAATATGAATGGACTAATTAATTAAATTACGGATACACCTTAATTTTATCATGAGCAGAGGGTGCTATTTTTTCTTGTACCCAAAATAATTCAAACCAACAAAAGCAAGAAAAACCAGATCTGGTACTGCAAATGTATGTGCTTTAAAGGAGATTTAGATTGCCTTAAAAAGGATTAGACACAGTCATGGTGCACAGGCCTATCAACAGCTATTAGTTATGGTAGCTAAATGGAAGCTCTGTGTTCAGAAGCAATATATTGCTAAATACCAGTTGGCAGAGGAAAATAACAAGAGCAGACCGCCTTCATGCTCTGCTTTTGTGCTTCTTGGAAGCATTTGACTGGCCACAGTTGGAAGCAGCATGCTGCAAAAGATGGAGCAGGCCATCTATCCAACAGGGCATTTCCTTCATTGTTGGGTGAACTTATCACAGTACAAGCAATGCTATGCTGTTAAACAGCCTGGGGTAACACTGTGCACTATTTCAACTTGATATGAGTTTGTCAAGAAAAGTCTGACAATTTTTTAAGTGTTAATTATTATATATTTAAATGAGTTGGCACTAGAAGCCACTCTAGGAATGATTTAAATCTGTCTTTGTATTTAATATACAGTACATGTTTCTTTTAAAAGAAATAGCAGCTCTTTTGAGTTGTGGGTTGCTGATAAATAATGGAAATGAGTCAGTTGCTGTTTAACTTGTTTTGTGGAACTGATTAAACTCCCTCCTATGAAGTTGCTATTTGCACTGTGATCCTAGTAACTCTCAGCCACCTTCCCCTGCAGTTTGCACCAGCTTTTTCTAAAAGTTTGAACTGTAAATGCAAAAATGCATTTGAAATAATGTCTAGATTTTCTGCTAAATTTCAGAAATTGCAGCAGAATGAAAATTAATAGCAATTATTAGTAGATAAAACATTTGTGTTGCAAGCATGGAGGCAACTATCTAACTAGACAGTGTTACTCCAAGGCCTTAAAGATTAAAAAAAATCTAATCAGAGCTAATCACAGTACTGAGAATTTCCCCAGGGAGCAGACCCAATTTAGTATCTAATGGAAGCAGCGAATTAAAAAACACAGCTTTTCAATAAAGAAGGAGACCACAGAATGGACTCAAATATCTATGCAAGTTCCTTCATTTGGGGTACAATGCATTCCGTGCTGAAAGTTGAATCCACAATGAGGAAAGGAACTGGGCTGTGTGAATTTGAGATTCCTCTCCCAAGACTTACAATTATGATATTCATTCATTCATACATACATTCCTATGGCGCTGGGTGGCTCACAGCAATTCAAAACAACAATTCAATATTGTCCCATTCTGAGGATCGCTACTGGGATTTTAAAAATGTTTTAACAACATGAATAATACACATGTAACTAAGAAAAGTTAGATGATGCTAATTATTTCACACAGCATGGAAGTGACCAAAGATTAGGCCTTGATGGAGAAGATACTGTCTATTTGAATATATCTATAAAATCAAAGGAGTAAAATGGATTGAGGGTCCTTAATACTGAGGCACAAAGAAAACAAAATTCAGTACCAGAAAATGTCAGTTATCTGGGGCTTAGCCCCTCTAATGAAGAGCCAGTGGGAAAGCTCCTGCTGACTTTGGTAGCTGTAGAGTTATGCCTCAAACTTCTAATTAATACTGGATTGTTTCTAACAGCAAAACTTAAGCTGACATGTGAATTCAGCCCATTTGTGGTTTGCTTTTCTTTTTCCCCCCAGAGACAATTAGCAAAGCACTCCAGACACTGAATAGATCTATTCATTTGTACAAATTATTCCCTGGCAGCAGGCTTTTTATTTTCTTTCCTTTCTCTTCTGATGCATTTAAAAGGAGGCACAAAAGGCTGCCTGTCATTAATCCTACTTGGCTGGTTTGGAGAAAGACAAGTTGAGCACACACCATTGAGCATGTTGCATTTTTGCCTTCTTTTTCAATGCTTTTACTGAAGCACTTAAACTCCTCTCAGGCCTTCAGTCTCTGTGACTGTAGAATCACAATTAAAATTTTATGTTAAGTGCATGTGTGAGAGAGAAGGAGGGAAGTCAGAAGAACTGGCAGACAGAAAAATGGAAGAATTTGGCATGGAAATCATGGATCAGCTCATGAGCATTCCAGTTTCTGTTGCCTCCCACACAGCTTTTGTAGACAATCAACACAATTCTCAAGGACTGCTTCAGAGGACTACTGGTTCCACCATCTCTCATAGAGGAATGTGCTCATTAGAAGAAAAAGACTATCTGTAATAAAATATGCATGTAATATATTGCTTCACCTCTTTGGTCAATAAAGCTAAACAGCAAGAAGTCTTGCTGCTGGATCGCCCCAACATTTGTTGAGGGAAGGCCTTTTTGAGTGACAATCTTCAATTCCACTAAACAATGCACCCCTCCATCCAACCAACCCGGCTGGAATGTTTGTTAAATTAGTTAATTTTCCCCCAGCTTTTAAATAAGAAGAAAAAACAAGCCATGGGTGGCCTGCTAACCTCAAAAGGCCAAATAGCCAAGGTTATAAAATCATTCCTTCTCAGAATACTGGGTTTGAAATAAAAGCAGCATTTATTAAATTCTACCCCCCAAACCAGTAACAGAGGTAGCATTAAGAATTTTGAAAAGTAAAGCCTTAGCCAATTTCCTGTAAGAGTTCAAAATTATTAAATAAAAAGTGGACTGTGCCTGAACTTTTAACTGAAAAATAATTTTTGGTAAACCAGATATGCCAGAATCTATTTTTATTCTCGGGTTCTCCTTATTTTTTACAGGCATTGTACACTAGAATGTGAGCAAGCTTAGTTTTGCATCCACTTTGTTATGCTTATCCAAAACATCCTTTCTCAGTTCTCATACAATAGTAAGAGTTTCTTTTCTCCAAGTAGTGATATTAGATCATGAAGACTGTAAAATTATATTGTTGTAAACCACCAGTATATTGTTGGCTGTGGAGTGGTATAGAAATGGGGAGGAGGAGGAGGAGAATTGCTGAAAAACAACTGATTTCCAGCCATGTTTCTAGTATGTGTGCATGGGGTATGTGTTTAGGGGTTCAACTGTCCTTGCACAACTACAAGTAGAAAAGAGCACACTGCCAGCAGTAAACCTTTCTTTTTTTCTTTCTTAACATCTGAAAGAGACATGAAACCATGCATGTCATCTGATTCTAAAAGGAACATAGTTTCCAATAATTAAGACAAACAGAATAAGCTCTTGAGCTTGGTAAACTTGCAAAACCTCTTTTACCATCTGCGGATAAGAAGAAAAAATATTTGAATGCTTTTATTTAAAGCAGATACTGTTCTATCTGCTATTCAAACATTGTGTCTAATTCGTGGATTTAAAATATCTTACAGGTGCTTAGACCCTATTATGAAAAGGTCAGTACTAATAACTTCAAGGAAACCAGATTCAATCACACACCACACCATTCCTCAATTAAACAGCAGGCAATTGAGAAGAAGCTTCATACACTATGTGCCAGCCTCTGAAGACTTTAAGTAACCAAAGTGTATATTAAGAAGCTACCTACTTGAGAATTAAAGATTGTGCTGCAGATTCGCATAGTGTTTAACAATTAATAGCTACTTCAGAGCTTAAGGCTAGAGTCATAAAATGATGGCCATAACTTCCAAGGCCTTCCTAGGCCGCTTACAATACACAAAACATTAACAAAGTAAAACACATTAAAACCAATTAAAACACAATGAAATAAAACATCTGTAAAAGAAATATAAAAAGGGCCACAGCATTCAGGCTAAGTTCCTAAATCGGTATGTCTTTGCCTGGTGCCAAAAGGAAAATAAAGGTGGTGCCAGGTGAATTTCCCTAGGGAGGGAGTTCCAAAGATGGGGAGCAGCAGCAGAAAAGGCCCTTCGCCTAGTTGCCACCCTCTCATCTCCCTGAGGGGTGGTTCTTGTAATGCTGAAATGTGATATATCAGCACAAGTTCTAGAAGCTGGGGTCAGTTACAAATGTCACCCGAAGTGAAAGGAAATGGTAATCATCATATCAGATCAGCTTCATTTTCAATCCATAGAAGTTCAGAAGCCATAAACCGACTACAAGAAGTATTAGCCTCTTTCCAAGTATCAAAACAGCTTAAGAAATAGAAACAGTGCCTGTTCCAGCAGTGCCATTTAATCACATCTGGGCAGAAGGAATTGAATTGTTGTATTGCTTCAAAGGTCTATCTTTGACCTATATCATGTTGAATCACAGATTAAGGTGTATTTATGTTGATAGAATACTGCTGTCAGAATAGTCCCTACTGCTGAAAGTACTTTATTCATAGTGGTTTGGAGCTGCATTTTACTACTTGATCTAGGAAATCTAACTGCTGTTTCAGCTGTGTTGGTAGAAAGAGACTGTGAGAATGGTTTAGGAGAATAGATAACTACTCTATCTTTCTAGGTAGAATTTGCTTGCCAGGCCACAGGGACCCTGATAAGCAGGCACCAAAACAGGATGAAGAATAGTAAATCAAATCCTGTTATATCTACTCTCAGGGCACAAGAAATAGCAAAAGGTTAAAAAATTGCCAAATGCAGCAGCGGCCTATATCAATAGTAGCTCATCTGAGAGCCAGTGTGGTGTAGTGGTTAAGAGCATGGAACTGGGACTCAGGCGACCTGGGTTCTAGTCCCCGCTCAGCCATGGAGCCAACTGGGTGACTTTGGGCCAGTCACAGACTCTCAGCCCAACCTACTTCACAGGGTTGTTGTTGTGGAGATAAGATGGAGGAGGAGAATGATGTAAGCTGTCTTGAGCCCTTTGTAGGAAAAAGGCAGGATATAAATCAATCAATCAATCAATCTCAGCATCTCTCCTGTTGTGATTTTATCAGAATTGGCAATTGTACACAGAAGTGTATTTATTTATTGTGAAGTAATTGCAATAACTATCACCTAAAATTCTAGGATCATAACGAAGCTGAACAGATTCAAAGGGTAACTTGAGGGAAGGACACAGTAATTATGGGAGATTTCAATCTCCCAGGTATTACTTGGGAGTTTCACTCGGTGGCAACAGCCAGGTCATGTTGCTTTCTAGATGCTCTAGAGGGAGGGTTTTTCATGCAGAGGGTCTGGGAGGTGACGGGGGCGGGGGGGGGGAATATTCTTGACTTGGTTTTGACCAACAAGGAGTTGCTGATAGATGGGGTGCAGATTAGGGGAGCTCTGGATGCGAGCTATCACTCCATCTTTGAGATCAGGGGAATATGGATGAGTGGCAGGTCAAGTATTAGAAGCTGAGACTTTACAAGGGCCAACTTTGGTCAATTGAAGACCAAACTGGGGAAAGTCTCCTGGGAGAGGGTGATGGAAAACAAGGGAGTTGAAGAAGGGTGGATGGCACTAAAAAGGAAGGTCTTGGATGTGCAAGACTTGATGATTCCTCTAGTTAGCAAGGCGGAAAGGTGAAGGAGAGTGCCCCCACAGATGAGAAGAGAATTGGTAAGAAGCATTGGGCATAAGAGGAACCTCCGTAGGAAATGGATACTGGGGCAAACAGACAAAAGGGTATACTGGGAGGAGGAGGCTCGTTGCAGAAAGATTCTTCGCAAGGCTAAGGTTGATTATGAGCTGAGACTTGCAAAAAATATCAGGAGCAACAAAAAGGGCTTCTACCAACATGTAAATAGCAAGAGGAAGGGGAGATAGGCGGGGGACTGCTTAATAAAGAGGAAGGGGATTTGGTGACTGATGTGAGGGGACAGGCACAGATGCTAAATAACTATTTTGCCTCTGTGTTCTCTCAAAAGCAGAATGGGGGAGGTCCGCATGGGGGCACAGATGAAGCTGAGGATTTAGGGGCACAGATTAGAAGTTGAAGAGCTCCTCAGGGCACTGGATGTTACGAGGGCACCACTATATAACTATATTAGAAGGAAAGTCCGAATAGAAAGAAACGTGTTGGTTATTTGTGGAGATTGTACTGCTTTATTTCTTGCCTTTCTTCCTGGGAATTCAGTCCCAGGTGATTTCCCATTGTGGTACTGGCCTGATTAGTTCTGTGGCAAGGGTGCTGCTTGCATCATGCACCTTTAAGATCATGATCTGGAAAGCTTCATTGACAGTTGTCTAATACTAAGCCCAAGTACAGATATGAAGACGGTCTTCTGTTCTCAAACTGGGTTATTGCTTGTAGAATTCCAAAATGCCAGCTTCATTTCCTCACTCTCTCTTCTTTGTGAATACAATGGCCCTTCTAGTTTTTAAATCAAGGAAATGTTTGTTGCCAAATGGTTACACATGCTATAAATGCTTGTTGTTGCTAGCTGCGAAGTAGCATCCGACCCATCACAACCCCATGGACAACATTTCTCCAGGCCTTCCTGTTCTCCACCATCTCCCGGAGTCCACTTAAGCTCACACCAGTGACTCCATCTAGCCACCTCATCCTCTGCCATCCCCTTCTTCTTTTGCAGTCAATTGTTCCCAGCATTATGGTCTTCTCCAGGGAGTCCTTCCTTCTCATTAGGTGGCCAAAGTATTTGAATTTCATCTTCAGTATCTGGCCTTCTAAAGAGCAGTCAGGGTTGATCTTGTCTAAATGCTAGTCAAAGACATATTATCAGTAACAAAAGATTTCTGATTTTTTATAACCAATAAAATTTACTCTTACCCCTTGAAATAAAGCCCAGTCAGATCCAAAGCAGTAAATTTCTCACTGTACACTGAACTGACATGGACAAGAAAGGAGTCCCATGTGCTCTGCAGATTGTGGGAGATCACTAAATGTTCAGTCTTCCTTCAGTTTTAATGTAATCAAACTTGGCTGCACCACTAATTTGCCACAAGAATTTTGAGATTTCAGGTTCCTCCATCTAAAGCGTTAGGTGACATTTTATTACATGGTCTCTTGCAAATTGTTCTTCCAGGGCCCACCCCTGCACACTTGCTAGTAAAGGATTTCCATGTAACCTTATAGGAATCTTTATATGACAGGATCCCCTTGAGTTCCCTTTCCCCTGGATTCTCTCTCTTCCCCTGCCCCCACTATTCATATACATCTCTTTCTCCTCCAACATTTGCACACACATGATCATTGTCCCTGCCCTTTCTTGGTGTAGTCTGTACATACAGAAGGTTCACTATTTTTTCTTCTTTTAACAAAACAATCATATTATCTCTGGGAGGATGTCCAGGGAACAACAGAATATGGAAGATCTCCCCTCCTGAGTTCATATGCAATCCTAGGACTGGGAGGGGAAGATAAGATTGGATTGTTTCCCCTCTACCCTTCTTCCCTTTGCAGCTGCCACAAAAAGCTCCAACACAGTAGTTCTTTCAAAGTAGCAACACCAAGGTCACAAGTTTTCAGAGAAAGAAAAAAAGGGAGTGGGATGGAAGAAGGGAGAGAGGAGAGAAGTGTAGGATACACAAGATCTTAAAGCTTCTCCATCACTATCCTATTCATAATAAAGTACATCAGCTAAAAGAGGAAGAATGGGAGGTGATTTTGCCTCCATTCTCCCCATACCATGTTGGGCTTTTTCTAGCAGGGCAGACACAGAGAGATTTAATCACTGGGCTTTTTACTGAGCAGCAATTCATTGTGCAAATTCCCCCTTTTATTCAGAAGATAATATTATACTGAGCAACTGCACTACAAATGTACTTTGTTCCTCCTACTTCCTCTCTTCCAGGGAAACCTTCAACAGTTGACAATGTAATTACTATTTTATTATATTTTCTTTTTGAAACTTAATTTCTGAAAAGTTCTGACCTAATCTGTTTTGCTCCCTTGGACACCATATAGACACTCTTCTACCTTAATTAAATGATTACAGTTGTAAGTACTTACAGTTGTTAAGTACTTAGTTTGTGTTTTGGTTAGAGTGTAGTTTATGGGCTAGTTCTACTGGGCAAACAGCAGTCTATCCTCCAGCAGAGTAGAGTCAGGATTTCAGGTTTCCCTAACACAAGGATTGGAAGAGTCAGGCTTACAAGATCTGCTTTTGTATGGGGGTAGGGAGAGAGATTGGTTCAAAACACATATACTTGAAGACTGCTGAGCCAAGGAATTTGTTTTGAATACCAGAACTGAGCAGAGCTCATAGCCCTTCTGCACAAGATCTAAACCTTCTTTATTTCAGCATTACAATTGGGGTGGGGTCATTCTCTTGCTACCATTGTGAAACACTTGCAGAAATGTGTAAGATACGTTTCTTGAATGAGGTGGTAAAACTGGAACAAAATGAAAGCTAAGGTGGAACTTGTACAGAAAAGCACTGGGGTTCTGGGATCTATACCATCACAGCCCCATATCTTTAAAGCTTCTTGATAAGCAAGTATATAAAGACAAAAACAAAACAAAGCTCATCTATTCCAGAGAACTGTGAACAAACCTAACCATTTTTCATAGCAAAAATTCAAGGGGGGTCCAGAAATTACTATAAATAGTCAGACAATCTGGTCCAATTCAGCAAAACCAAACAGTCACTTCTTATTTCATTAGAAAGGGTTTTAAAGATGATAAAAGTTCTAGTCTCTTAATCAGATACTTACATAATCATCATGATTGATTCCTTGTTTCTGAACAGAACTTTTCACCTCCATGGCAAACTTTTCAAACTCAGGTTTCACTGTCCTTAGTAGTGTGACTGTCTGGAGAGATGAGTATGCTTGCTTTGCTTCAAGGTCATATTTGTCTCCTCTCTTCCATGAGCCATTTCCTAAGGGAGCAATAAAAATATTTACAATTCCAAGCAAGTTACCATAAAGAACTCATTTTCCCCTTTCCCGCTGCTGTATTCCCTATGTGTTGCTGGGGGTAGCCAAAAATATGAAACATGTTGTCCTCCTAATTCAGTTTGAGTACTCTAGGAGCACACCCAAATTTAACCACTTTCAAGCTCCACAGATTTCAATGTAAGTTCTAAAACAGCTCTCTCCCATTGAAGTTCATAAAAATGCTTAACTGTACTCTATGTGATTAATTAATATGGTTTTTAAAAAGGTCATATATTGTATTACAAAGAAGGAAGTACAACATTTCAGAGAGTAAGGTTTCTGACAAAAGCCTGAAATTCTTTTCAGGAAGTTATGGACAAAAAATAAAATGAAATATATGTTTTTCTTGAGACCAAAAAATAGATTCTACCAAGGGCAGTAAGCAGTAACATTATGACCTGGTGGTAGTGCCCTATTTCTAAATATGTTGTAATTTCCTCCCTAGAGGTCTGAAATTTGCACTCATCCATGAGAAGAAAAGAAAAAAAAGAGAGAGAGAGAAAACAGAAAAAGAAAGAGAAAACTAATCCAACCTGGTGAGATATTATGCACAATTCCTATAGTGCGATGGGATCATAAAAAGGCTGTCCTGATCCAAAGACATTAGTAGCTGGGTATTAGTAGAAAATCAATAGTGAAAAGATTAGGTGGAAGATAGATCACAAACTACTGGGATTTTTCTTTGTGTTTGAAATGTTATAGGAATATGTAAATATTAAAAGTCAAACTCTTTGTTTTATTTCTTTAGACATAAAAAGTCATATTTATAAATAAAAAGGTTCAAATGGAGGAAAAAATTCACAGATGCAGTTGTTAATACAGTTATTAAACAACACAGAAACATGGTGGTGTTAGGATGGAAACCAGGTGCCTACACTTCCTGGCTATGGATCACCCCAGAGCAGTTCTCATGCAAGGTCAGGCCAGGGCTAGCCAGATAGCAAGTAAGAAAGAACCACTGCTCAGTCCATGCAAAAGGTCCCAGGGTCAGTCCCTAGCATATCCAGGTAGGACTAGGGAAGACCTGAATCCCTGGAGAGCTGCTGCCATTCATTTTAAGTTTAAAGATTTTAAGAGGAAATTGGAAAGTATAATAATGGTCCCTCAAGCGGTTTGAAGTCACTTGTTAGCATATACATAGTAGATTAGCACATTTGCCTTTTTGTTGGTGCTGTTTCCCAGTTGTTACATTGTGAGAACTATATTAGATTACTGCAGTTCAACAGGTGTAGTTAGTGCATAGTGTGGCAGCCAGAATGCTTTCAGGTGTCTGCTCTGATAGCCCAAACCAAGGGTCTCAAACTCAACTTACCTGGGGGCTGTTGGGAGTCTGGGTGAGGCTGGGTCGCATCAAGTATTCCACCACCGCGGTGGTGGTGGGCCGCTCATCCCGCGACCGGCCTGGGCACCACCGGTGCTTTGAAGGCCGCAGGGCCCCTCCCCCGTGCCCCGCCTGTCCTGGCAATTGGCCCGCGGGCCGCGAGTCTGAGACCCCTGGCCCAAACTGTGGCTTCCAGAACTCTATGCATATGTTTGTCCCTAACTTCATAGGGCGAAAGATTACCCCATGGCCCCTTCCCAACTCCAAATCTGGAACTCAGATGGGGTGATCTTCATAACTGCACTGTACTTCTGAGCACAATCCATGGGGATGGTCTCTATCAGGTTCAAACTGGAGAGGTAAGACGGACTGTTTTTTTATAGTGAAGTCTCATAATATATGGTATACAAATGTTCTAATTAAGTAAATGAATGTATAGTAAAATGCAAGTGCAACACTGTTGAAAATGTGGTCCATCCAATCTCAGATTGGTGGCTTCTAACTACAGGAATGTGTATGAATACTGGAACTTCAAATTTTATGGCTAGTGTTGCAACTACTGAACAATAATTGCTTCTGTTTCAGGCTTCCACCCTGTGTGGGTCACTAGTGATCCTATTTAAGTCTGTACTTTCAGTCACCTAATAAATAAGTATGCTACTCTAAAGACTGTATAACAACCCACATCCAATATGGAAAGTGCACACACAATGTGTGAAAAGGCTGATGTTGCTAATGCCTTATTCTTGTACAAAGAAAAAGAACTTTTTGGTCATTTTGGGCTGTGATTCATTATCCAGTTAAACTGAAAAACATTAGCTGACTTAGTCCAAGTTGCCTGCTTGGAATAACTTTGAATGAATCCAAGCACTGAAGTCAAGCCTTGGAAACTGTATATTAAATTAACATGTTAGAGCCACAAACCACACACACTTGCTCAGCTGGCAGTCTCCCCTGCATCTAAATGTGCTAGCCCAAGGAATCCCTGAGTGAGGAAGTTCAGTATTTCAGCTACGGTTGATCTGTTATCTGTCTAAATCTCATCTCAGACATGTTGACATGGAGTTTCTTAGCAGGGAGGCTCAGTATTTTGGGTACAGCTTAATCTGTTTTCATTCTAAACCCCAACTTAAACTGTACCCTGGTGCCAGTGCACTAACAGAAGTTTGCTGACAAAAGGTAAGGCTAGTAAAAATGTTAAAATCTTCTAACCGTGTTTTCATGACACATGCTGTTCATGTCATATGGTGCAAGGTCACCATAATAACAAGTACAGCCCAAATCGGGAAAGTGCTAATACAATTGAAAGAATTGTTAAACTGACCCAAGGCCAGTATATATTAATATAGAATATTAGCAATGCTGCAATCCCATGCCGAATTACCTGGCTAAAAACCCACTGAATTCAATGGAATTTACTTCAGAATGTATAGGATTGCAGTGGAAGCTATCGTGTATTTGTCAGTTTTTGCACTTTAGGAGTAGTGTTATGTTCAAATGCTGCACCAACATTCACTAGTGTGTGGATCAAATTGCCCATATGGTAGCTCAGTTATCCCACTTCTTTCATTATAACAACTGAAGTAATTGCGTTAAACATGGGAAACTCATGTTCAGCTCCATGATGACTTGCTATGAAGCTCACTGGGTGGTCTCAGACAAGTTACTATCTCTTGAGAAATAGTATTTTGTCTAAATGCTCTCCAGCAGGGTTTCTGTGGGCATAGAAAACTGTTCATCTCTTTAGAAGAAAAATGAGAAACAAACTTAACATGTGCATATATAAAATTACTTGCTAATTACCATTATTTTCAGTTGCTTTTCTCTTAATTTCATAAACCCAGTAGACATTATTTTTAATAGTGAGGAGTAGCAATGGCTGTTATGGCCCACTTAAAAATGAAAACAATCTCTAAATCGTTATTGCATTTTTAATAGTTTTGTAACCCACCAGAGGAAAGAAACCACATTACCATATGATGAACTGTTGAAGAGTTCAATATTGAAGAAAGCATAGTCTCCATTGGTCATCCCTTGCCGATGTGCAGCCAACATGATATTCCTTATTGCGTCACTGCTGGCACACATGATCACAACTAGTAGAAATAAATGGAAAAATACAGATAAGCTTTCCTCAAACTGCTGGGAACATATTGTCAAGCTTACGCACAGCTGGAGATAATGATATAAACTGTCCTCCAGTTGTTTTTTAAACCATGGATATGTAAGACCATCAGGAAGGTTAGAAAAGAAAATATAGTAACTGAAGGGGCAAATTTTCACTTTCTGGTTCCTTTGCAACTATTATCCCCAATGCTAAATTATTGACATGGCAATTAATCAGTAAATCTGCATTGTATATAAGAAGAACTTGAACCTTGTTGCAGAGATTTTGCTCACATGGTACAGTCACGGGAGTTCATATTAATCATTCATATGTTGCACTATTTCCTACAATGAAATACCATAAAAAGGATAAAACTGTTCAAAACTTAGGTGAATCAAACCAAAGTTAAGCACATTTAAGTGCTCTTGATTTTAATTTAAGCCTTTTATATGTAATAAATTATTTCCTATGCAAAACATTCAAAAGTGCTTAACTTTGTTTGAATATCCCCATTACCTTTTACAATGTGTAGAAAAGGGCTCGTTCTGTGATTATTGAATGTTTACGATACAATCCTATATGTCTACTCATAAGTAAGGCCCATTGATTTCAATCAGGCTTACTTCCAACTAAGTGGGCATAGGACTGCAGTGCTCTTTTATGAATACAAAACCAAAAAATGAGTCAGCAGTGTGACTCGGTGGTCAAGAGGGTGAATGCCATCCTTGGTTGCATAGCCAGAAGTGTGGCTTCCAGATTGAGAGAGGTATTAACTGCCATTCTATGGTGTGTTGAGTTCCGGGCTCCACATCACAGGAAGGATATAGCCATGCTGGAATTGGTACAGTGTAGGGCCACAAGGATGGTGGCCAGATTGCAGGGAAAGCAGTATGAGGCAAGACTGAAGGGAGCTGGGTCTTTTCAGCCTGGAGAAAAGGAGACTCCAAGAAGATCTGTTGGTGACATATGGGCATGTGAGGCAGTGCCACATGGAGGTGGGTAGAGACCTGTTTTCCCCTGTAGAGCTGGGCAGGAAGCATTCCAATGGAGCAAAGCTCAGGAACCAAGAGATAGGGTGCATGCCAGGAAGTACTTCCTGACAGTTAGGATCCCAAGGGAATGGAAAGGGCTTCCATGGGAGGTGGTTAAAGCCTTATTGGTGGGAATGTTCATGGATAGGCTGGACATGGACATGGTAGGCATGATAGGCTGGCTGGAACAGGGAGTCAGACTAGATGGCCCAGAAGGACCCTTCTGATTTGCTCTGTTTTTATGTTTCTATGTTTGTAAATCTCTGGATTGTTTTTGGCTCCCCATTAATTTAGCTTTAATTCTTGACCCTTTAGTTTTTCAACAGTATGCAAGCACATTTCAACTCATATAAAAGGAGTTTACCTTTCTCCCCTATCCTACACCCCAGTCTGCTCCAGAGGGTTCTCCAACCTTCTGGAAAAGATTTGGGATGTGTTGAGTCTTGCAGGGAAGAGGAAACACTGAAATTGTCAATGGTGACCATTCCATGGGATATAACTCCATGACATTAAAATGTTAAGGAACAACAGTTACAACAACAATCACTAGCGACAAATCTTGTAAGGCATTATTACATTATTAATGAGCTAATAATAATTTGAGTTAAATTTTTAAATTAAATTTCTAATTAAAATTTAATTAAAATTTTAAATTAAATTTCTAATTAAAATTAAATCTAATTTAATTTAAATTAAATTTTTACTGGATTTAAGTCAGTGGACTGGAGCACTCTGTAATCTAAAACATCCAATATGATAAAGAAAAATATGTCAGATTATGTGTCAATCTTTCTGTTTTCACCAGAAATGATTACAGCAGTTAATCTGTAATGTGGTGTAGTGGTTAAGGGCATGGGACTGGGACTCAGGCGATCTGGGTTCTAGTCCCCGCTCAGCCATGGAGCCAACTGGGTGACTTTGGGCCAGTCACAGACTCTCAGCCCAACCTACCTCACAGGGTTGTTGTTGTTGTGGGGATAAGATGGAGGAGGAGATGTAAGCTGCCTTGAGCCCTTAGGCTGCTCAAAAGGCAGGATATATCCTGCTCAAAAGGCAGGATATAAATCGAAAAATAAATAAATAAAATAATCTCTAAAGTAACCCTAAAATAGTAACATGCAGAATAGAACTGTCAAATGAAATTATAAGAATTAGTATTGTGATTTATATATCAATGAAGTTAGTCATAAATAAATAATACAAATGATCTACACAGGAACAAATTGATTTGAGCCCCAAACAGTATTCAAATTACAAAATCTGTAATCCAAACTGTAATCTGTAGAATAGCTACTACAGTGCTGAAAGATAAAGTCAGAAAGTTTAGCATCAACAGATAATTAGGTAAAGCAAGGGACATAGTCGAGTGGCAAGCTGATACATGGCTGGACAGTAAGCACAGGCTTCCTGCTAACACCTGGGTCTTCATTTTGAATTCAGAGTTACTGTAATCAGATTGAATGCCAGCCCCAAGTACCAAGCTTCACTGGGCCATCTTCCCCAAGTCATCCAACAATTGTCAAGTTGACAGCTGCAGTACCCTATCCTTGCCAGATGCAGTGCTGTCACCAAAACATAGCTAACAGGATTATAGACTTGGAGCACCCCTTGTAGCCCATGCACTGATCAGTGCGGGTCAACAATTCCCTCTTCTGAAAAACTACCAACGCAGTAGAGAATGGCAGTAGAGAATGGCATTCGTAAACTTGCTAACAATTCAACTCATGTCCAACATATGTGTCTACCCAATTAACTAAAGTAGGCTATAGTCCCATCCAGAACTGGTTCAACTTTTGTTCCAGATTAGAAGTTCCAAATGTTTCAATTAGGGTTGACTGAATGCCTTATGCCTGAAAGGTGACATATAACTGTAATGAATATATTGAAATGTATATATAATCTGACATGTTCTGTCTTCAGGAAACTATAATAATTGTCAAATAGATTGTTCTATTCCATTGTTGAGTCCCTATTTTAAGAAGCTGAAAGTTACCCTGAAGGTGACCCTTTGCTTCATTGGACAAGTATAGAAAATGAACATAATGTTATTTTCAGTGATGTAGAAGGAAATGCTCATTGCTTTTGATACCTTTAACAGTTACAACTTCTACTATTCATCAAGTAACTTCCTCCCCTTTCTCAACAATAAGACAAACATCTCTTACTATAGTTATATGATCTATCTTACTGCTTCCAAATCATTTTTCCTATTTGATTTGCCCTGTTTTCTGCACTGTTATCAATTGAATGATTACACTGTTGTGAGCCTGGAGAATTGGACAGGAGATAATTAAAATATATAAATTAAATATATAGCCCAGCACATACTTGGTTAAGTAAATAACAGGCAATATGTTGCCATGGGAACATATGGTTAGCCAACTGCTTATGGCTACAGAATTTCCTATATCATTTGGAGAATGCTCTGAATAAGAAGAAATAATCAGAGAATGAAAAACACCTTTGTCTGTCCACTCTCTGCTATGAAAGTTGTAGTTTTAAGTCTGTGTGCACAAGCAAATAAAAAGAAGATAGCAGTTTGAATGTTGAGTCAAAAAGGGAGAAAACTGGGTTTTTGGAGTATAAGCTAACAGCATTGCAGGGTGCTGACTACCACGTGAGATCCGATGTAGAATCAACCGACTTCAAGTGTTTTAGCTATGCATCCATCTATATTCAACCTCTTTATCTGTAAACTAATCGAAGAATCACAGAACACTTCAAAAGAATCACAGAACCTACTTCAAAAGAATCCATGCTTAGAAAAATGCTGTGCGCCTAAATCTTATCTCTGCTGACAGAAACCGGTCAACATAATCTATATGTACTGTTTATTATGCTAAGTGTTCTGTGTTAAATGTGCTTGCAAATCCTTATACCAACTCCTAAGACTTCAAGGAACAACCACAGAAATAGCCAACAAGGCAACTGAGACCATGTGGTAGCCAAGTAAATTTCCGTCTGAGCTCAAACAGGAATAACGGTATGAACTATATCTTTATGACAATGGGCTACAGAAAAGAAATAGCTGCATACTAAAAACTTTGGGAATAAGCCACTACTGAAAATCTTGTTTCATTTATAAGCAGACTTACTGTCTATCTAAGAACCTGGTCAGAAGGCAGGACCTAAGATGCAAAGCCCAATCCTCACTTTTTAAAATGTCTTGCAAGTAAGATCTGTTGCTACTGTCAGTGGCCTCTTCATGTTCTCCCCACACCCTGAGTTGCCAACTAGGGGCTTAATTGAACCCAATGGTTGGCAGTTATAGATCCTGATAGTAAGATTTTCTTACTTTGCCACTTACCTAACGATATGTAACCTGAGAAATTTGCTTAGTTCTCCATTTGCTGAGCTTGGTCCAAGTAAAGCTAGGCCTTATCTATTTGGGTTGCTTATAAATGAGGCAGCTAATGAGTTAACAGCACTGCATACTGCACTGAGAGCATGTGGAATATCCATGTCTATACTTTTTCTTTAACCAATTACAGGTGTGAAAGGCATGATGAGGATAATGAGCATGCTTTATTCAATATTTTCAATCTATAAGTAAAAGCTCTCAAGGCAACATACACCTGTAACAAGAACAATGATAATTTATAAATAATCTTCAAATGCCACATAAATACTAAAACAAATATTAAAGGAACTAAAACATGGGAAGGGATACTTTAAAAAATTCTTTAGACATATAATTAAAAAATAAATAGCAATAAAAACTTGGTCTGAGAGAATAAGAAGGCCTTTGCCTGGACCTGAAAAGTCTACAAAGTAGCTGACAATGTTCTAAGGAGACCTTATCTCAGTTTGAGGGCCAATAGAAAAAAGGCCCACTAATGTGAAGCTTCCTGCCAAATCACAGGATGAGACACTCAGAACATGGCTTCAGATGGTGATTTCAATAGACAGGTAGAAATATAAGCGAAATTGTTTTCCTTTAGACACTGTAGTTCCAGTATCCATAAAGGGCTATTTGGGTTAACAGTAATACCCTGCATGGGTGCAGAGACTGGAGCTGGTGAAGATGATGCAATACTACCGTAATATTGTTAAGCCAGAAGCGTGGCTTCCAGAACTAGGAAGAAGTTGATACCACTCTACATGACTCTGGTGCACCCACAACTGGAGCGCTGTGTCCAGTTCTGGGCTCCACATTATAGGAGACATAGCAAGGTTAGAATCGGTTCAGCGTAGTTGCAAGAATGACAGCCAGCTTGAGAGGGATGACACATGAGGGAACTGGGTCTTTTCAGGCTGGAGGAGACTCAGAGGGGATCTTTTAGTGACTTATGGCTATGTGAGGGGATGTCATGTGGAGGAGGACTGTGGCCTGTTCTTCCCTGCAGTGATGGGCAGGATGCATTCCAATGGGGCAAAGGTCAAGGAACCGGGCTTCAGGTTGCATGTTAGGAAGTACTTCCTGATGGTTAGGACCTGTAGGATATGGAGTGGACTTCCAAGGGAGGTGGTTGAGACCCCACCAATGAGGGTGTTCAAGGAAAGATTGGACAACCACATTGGGGTTTACGGAGACAGCTGGAGCCAGGGGTCAGACTAGATGGTCCAGAAGACCCCTTCTGACTCTTTGTTTCTATGTTTCTAGAATATGGTCATACAACCCAGTTTCAGTTTCAGGTCCGTACTGAGACCTTGGTAGTGGATGGTATATAAAAGTGTTAAACAAACAAACAAACACCCTAACTGCCATATTTTGTCCACTGAACTGAAAAAAATCCGTTCCTTTGAGCCATGCTCTCCTTTTGCTTTAAAAGCTAAATCCTGCCTCAAATTTAAGTCAATGGATTGGCCAGCAACATATGTAACTGAAACCTAGATTTTGTAATTAATCTTATTTTAACAATGCAAATGCTGATATAAAAGCACGTTTCTTAAATCAATCTGTTTCTTCTAATTTTTCTCTCAGTTGTTTGTTTCATTAAATGGGTGACCGACCATATTACTGAATAAATGCAAGAGTCAGAAATTCATGAACTTTCCCCCCACAACCCCCATACATAGCTGCTTCCACAAAATGCCTTTGTTATTTATGCAATACTCAACTGGAGTCTTTCCAAGGCTGAGGGGGAAAAGATTCTCCACTCAGCAGGGCTAAAAGAAAACATCTCTCAGTCTTTTAACATATGCAGAGTCACTATAAAAGAATGAAAGGTTAAGCGGCAGATTTGTTGCTGTCCATCCAACATTTCCTTTTGGGTATACACATGGGGTTTTGACATTCTTAGAACTAAAGATACTGAGAGGGGGAGTGATGCCATCAAGAAAGAAGGTAAGATAAGCATCCAAGATCCTAAAGTTAAGCTTGTTAAAAATGAAATCTGATAAATCCTGCAGGAATGTCGCAGGGTCCTACCAATCCTAAATTAGGTCTGCTAGATTTTTCCTGTTGTTGTTTAAATACAGTGGCAAAAGAGCCTCCTGTACAAATGACAGAGATGAAAATGCAGAACAAGTTGGCTCAAAATGCCATAGATAATATGCCAGAAGTTGCACCACAACTAGTGCTATTCTGTGAAGACTGGAATGACGCCTTAATGTCCTTGAAGGACTATATGAGGAGCTAAAGTAAATGACACCTCTACAGTGGAAAAACAATGTCATGGAAGTGAGTCCAAAACATAAGGGATGCTTTAAAATTAGCTTTTATCAGTGCGGAGTTAAGCCAAAAGTTAAAATTCTTCATTAATCCAGCATCAGTAGAATCATCTGGTGAAAGAGATCGTCAGCAAAGAAGGAAGCAGACATAGATTCTAGCCACAGAGGAAGTGATATCTTTACTTAAAATGCTCAAGCTGAATGTTGAGGACCTATCAAAATAAGAGGAACAAAAATATGACGCTGAAGAAGTATAGAAGCAGGGCAATAATAATAAATGATCAGAATATCATAGAGAGTAAAAATAAAATGCAAACAAACAAAACACCTATTGCTGGACTTCCTAATACCAAAGGAATAATCTGCTTATGTTTTGCTCTGAAATAAGAGATTTCTGTTTCTGACCAGGTTCTCAGTTCATGAAAGGAAAATATACCATAGCGGCTTCTCTTCCATACCCTGCACATATTGCCTTTATTTCCGTAATCGCTACATCACAAACAGGTTTGGTGTTACCCAAGTCTGGATAGGTGAGCAACAGATAGCTTTTTTCAGATTACAGGGTACTTGAGAAACCATCCTGGCAACCCACCTTTGTTGGGTTCAAACTACTCGTACAGTACAATCTGCTCATGGTACAGGGTAATAACAGAAATGCGATGGTACACACCTAGCCATTAAGTACAACAAACCTAGCCATTAAGTACAACAATGAAGAATTTATTATGCATATACTGACAAATGAAAGATGATGGACTAAGTTCCCTTACATATGCATTTATATCTTTTATCTACAAAGAGTCTCATATGAGTAATGGGAAAGGGGTTCTTTGGAAACAAAATGACATAAATTGCTGCTATGCTTATACTGTTTACAATCCTGTGTGAGTGGGCTAAGGAAGCAATCTGGATTGGACTTTCTTTCCACTGAATGTTCATCCATATAGTCCAATCTGGATAGAACTTTCCTTCCACTGTGGTGCATACACAGAGTGGGATCCACTGAAATAAAATGAGTAAACTGCTTGTAGTTGCTGTTTAGGGTTACATTGTTATAGGTTATTAATGAGATGCCTTTCTACATACCTGCACAAACTATCCAAGGCATACTGACAAACAGTGGAAGCAAAGAATTTGAGACTGAGAGTACTTCAAAGTTTGTGTTGATTAACAGAATATGGTATATCTGAATATGTTCATTTAAATATCAAGGGAACAGACTCCTTAATAAAAGGCAGAAGGGTATAAATGCTAATTTAAAAAGAACAATCCAGATGTTATATGCTTTACAAGAAATCCAAACAAAATTAAAAAGATTTATTGTTAATGAGAGGTAAGAAGTAGGAGTCCTTTGCTGCAGAAGGAAGCTCAGAAACATGCAATCATGAGAAATTCAACATCCTCCAAATGTTGTAATAAAATTGGCATCTTCATTTATGTGTGGTGGCTTTGGACATTGGTCAGTGAGTTCTGGAATAACTTCTAAGAGGCGGAAACAATTGCTAAACAAAAACCTGACCTCTTCCTTCAGTTAGCTCTATTAGACATTTTTGAAGAAAAAAAATTCTTTCTACCTTGCTAGAATAACATCTTTGTGGAAAAACAACATTCAGAATCCTTAATGTATAGAGAAATAAACTCCATATAGAAGTATATGTTGTATTGATAGAAAAGCAAACAAAACAAGTCATGCTCTATAGATTTCTATATACTGATAATTACTTCTATACTATAGAAGTACTATATACCTTGTACTTCTCTATATACTGATAATTTTTATAGAATCTGGAAAAAGTTTATTAAAATTGCTAATATCAATAAAGACTTCTCTGTCTTGCTGTGCTGGTGCATTGGCTTTCTGGAGCGTTCAGTTCTTGTAAAAAGGATGTCTATAGCGACTTTGTAGTAGTTCTCAGACCTAGCGTTACTTCTATTGGCACCACTTATTCTTCAGCCTCAAAATCCATGTCACTGCTGGACTCCTGGATCCTTCCATGAGTGCCTTCTAACCGGCCAGATTTCTTTGGAGAGTGACTTGTGAGAGTGCCTTACAAAGGCTGGGGCATTTACACTGACAGCAGCTTCCCATAAATGTTATTTAAGCCATTGGTCATTCCAATCAATTAAGTATTGTAAATGTCATCTATGTACTTATGAATTCAGGATCTAGAAATTTCATATTCCTCTTGTCCCTCAATTATAAGTGGTGGTGGCAGCGGCTGGTGCCTGTCAGGATTTGTAGCTGATGCAGCTGATACTAGGAGACACTGATGAAACATGGGGTATATTCTTATGGATGATGGGAGCAACAGGATTGATATCCTTGAGTACAGAAAATGGCCCTATATACTTGTAGCCATGTTTACTAGAGAAACATACCATGTGCAAATGAGAGGTAGGCAACAATGTTTTATCACCAATACTGAGAAGGCTCCCTACCTGCCACCTGCAGTTGGCACATTCTTGTACATATCTTGGCATGATTTATCTGATCCTAAAGGTCTTCTGGATAGCTTGGCGTTCTGACTAAGGATGTGTGAGGAGTTCATTTTGGGAGCATGAATCCATCTGAGCTCATCTGACCAGTTCACATTCTCATGGCACTCACCAAGAATCAAACTCCATGTGAATGCTATGCAAGTGGTGTCCATCTTCCTAGCACGTCCTTGTGGCCTTCATTTCCAGTGCACATACTATGGAAGAAGGCTGCTGGTTGTACAGAGCTGCATGAGTCATTCTTCCTTTTGGCTTATCTTGCTTCCTGAGCCAGGACCAAGCATGAGAGGGAAGTCCAATGAAAAGAGCTAGATTCCAGGTAAGAGCATCACAACCCTAGTTCTGACAGAAAAGTATCAGCAGCAAGGATATTGGTAGATATAACATCAGGAAAGTAATAGGGCTAGAAGCCATAATTAATAAAAATGGAGGGTGAAGGTGATGAATAGATGGCACTGTTGTAGGCAATTTGTAAGGATTGGGCCCACTTCTCTCAAAATACATCATTCCAAGGTAGATATTTCAGGCTCTGTATAGAAACTGAAAGGAAAGGCAAGGTTAGAACATAGAACTGAAATGTCAAGGCAGCTTTGGGATGAATAAAGCAGCTGGTGAGAAACGGAATTCCTTTGGTTTAGAGAATCATTCTGGAACATGGAAGGTCAGAGGGGGAGAGATGAGATTTTATTAGACCCATGGTTTGATGTCAAGTCAAATAAGCAGGCTAATTAATTAACATCCAGAAATCCTGCAATCTGTCCCACAAGCCTTTCTGAGGAGTCACCTGTCTAGCAGGAAGAGGAGGGGGAGAATTCAGTTTGGAATCAGCATGTATTATGGGTAAGAACAAATGCCAAACAATTAGAGGGTTATAACTCAATAGATGGTTCTTGCTAATGATCTGTATATTACTCCCTTTGTATCACAAAGCCAGTCCTGACTGGTCAGTTTTGACATAATAAAGATTATAGATAGAAGGTTCTCATCATGATCTGTGAGGAAAGAATAAGAAAAGAGACTGAGAGATAGAAACTGTTCTCCAACAGAAATTCTGCTATGGTTAACATGTCTTCTCAGTTGTTCTGCTGGTGTAATAACATTGGAGATATTGCTCTGGGCTGCTGGTTCATTCAGTGTGTTCATTGCTTGGATAGTGATCATTAGGTTTGTCTAGTAGGCAAAAGAAAATTTACTAGAACTTTGAGGTCAACTGCTTACCATCCACGATGGAAAGCAAGTCAATGCAACTAAAAAAAAAAAAAGCAAAGGAGTAAACAGGTCGTTTCTTGGGTACTTGAGGACCCTTGACATGGAAGGAAGTTATGTTATGTTATTTATTTATTTTTGTTTAAAACTTGGCATCTCTAAAACTTGGCATCTCCAGTTTGTAATCGGAAAGTATCACCAATTACAAAAATGGCTGTTAACTGTTTGGAGGGGGCAGATCTGTGATAAAACATTTCAACATTTGCCAGAGTACAGTCGGTGCAAGTACAGGCAGCAATATTCCTTCAGTTTTTCCAATGTGGTCTGTTAATCTGCAGCTGGTATCGCATGTCCCTACATAGCGTGGTATTGTGGAATACATGTTGGGCCACCAGAGAGTTGCCAGAGTATCCCATACACCCCAAAGTGTCTTGCTAGCAGGTAGTCATGGCAAAGGTGCAACACCTACTTCTCCACCAGCTCAACAAGAACAGAGCTGAGTTTCAATAGAGTCAAGTCATCTCATGTCTCCATTGACAAAGGCATAGAATGAATAGTAACAGTATCCCTCTGAAGCTTTAGAAAGGATCATCCACACTTGCATTCACTGAAAATCTGGCTTTCTTCATTCCTACTACCTGTACTTCATTCCTACTACCCTTATTGCATTAAAGAAAAGCCATCAGTGCATTTGCCCTCCTGGTGAACAACTTCCACTCTAAATAAAACAGGAAACACCACTGAGGAAATAGACAGAAGGGGGAGGGGGCATTGGAAAAGATTGTCTCATCCATAATATATATTAGAGATTGACAGTGCACCCCCTTCAGAAGAATTGACCCCTGCCAAGGTGAATGCATCCACCTTACTGCCTGATCATTGCCTTTCCAGTTTGCCTGCCCACTTGGTGACCCACTGCTACTTCCACTCACCTCTCTACAGGCAGAAGCAGGAAGTAGCCCAATCAGCTGACTTTCTGCTTCTTTGCTGCTAAAGTGACTCAGAAGCAGCAAGGAGCTCAGTCACGCAAGAGAAGTGGTGGCAGCAGTTGTGGGAAGGTAGCCAAAGCACTGGAAAGGTGAGGAAAAAGGGGAAGTTCAAAAAAGTGGGAAACTCAGGAAGAAAGGTCAAAAAAGCAGGAATCCAAAATGGTAGAGCCAAGAAGAGTGCAAAGAGAGGTGGACGGGCAAGTATAGTGGGAATCCATGAAAGAAGATATGAAAATGTGCCTATGAGTGTGAAAAACATGTAAAATATGCCTGTAGACCTGAAAAAAAATCATCACAAGTGCGCCTGGGTCTATAAAGAATGCCTACCCCTGATCTATATGAACAAGTAGTAACATTTTGGAAGTGCCAGATTTTGAGGAAGCACAAGAGTGAACTTTCTTGCTTTCTTACCAGGGGCACTTTTTAATGGCATTCATTTCTGTAATTTTTGATAAGGCATGCTGAAACATGTATGCATCCACAGACAGCCACTCATGCCATAGACAGGTAGCTGTTCAGCAATCCTTTCATGCGTGCTGGCCTGTCACAGCCCAGGTACTATGTATCTATGAGCATGCAGTGACTGGGAAAAGAGAGCATTCACACAGATTAATGGGGGCAGCACTAGCAAAGCGCTAGTATGCTTCACTAATAGTGATCACAATAAGAAGAATACAGTCAAAGAAATGCTTGGGTATGTTTCATTCAGAGCAGAATTCTGCTAACTCGGGAACCTATTTTTTCCATTTGCACTCCATCCACATGCAAGCAAAGCCCACAGTAGCATTGGAATACAAGAATCACATGGAATAGTCTACATAAATAACAATGCTTTTGAAATTTGATTTAATTTATCAATTATTTTCTGCACTAACCAGTCTAAGCAGTTCTTCCTTCATTGCTTTTGCAAGCTGTGGGAGAAGGAAATGCTCCACTGGAAAATCAAACTGTAAAGCAGAAGTAATACCTAACATCTGTTGTAATCCTCGTAATAATGCTGAAAAGTATTATCCCCATGCTGCACAACGGAAGACTGAATCAAACAGACCAGTGGCTTACTTTGCCAGCTACAGGTTCATGGCAAAACTCAGATTCAAACTCCCTGATTTGTAGCTCAGTTTCTAAGCTAATACATTACAGCAGATCTCTCTCTCTCTCTCTCTCTCTCTCTCTCTCTCTCTCTCTCTCTCTGTGTGTGTGTGTGTGTGTGTGTGTGTGTGTGTGTAAAAAACAGTCATGGAAAGTCTACAGCACATTCAGAATCAGTAATCCAGATGCACCTTTGATATTTAGTCTGTATCTGAACCATTTATTCACAGCATCAGAAGGGTGGAGAGCCATTCTTAACACATGGAACTTTCTATTATATAGTGATGCAAAAAGAAATATGAAAGCCAGCGAGTGTTTGTTTTTACATTTTTATAAGCTGACTTGGAAAGGGGGTTGTTCTGAAAGAGAGGATACACATTTATTAAGTATTTATAAAGAAAGAAAATATTATCTAAGACATTACAGTTATCAACTAGAGTTTGGCATCTGTAGGTGGAGAAATTAATAGCCTATAGGCTTGCTTGTCCAAATTAAAAATTCTTTCAGTAAAAGTCTGTCACAAACAAAATAGGAGTGGACAATGTCAGTAGCCTGAATAAGAGCAAAACTGCAATGTGCTAGATCATACTTTTAAAACTTACTGGCACTCTTTAGTTCAGTGATAATGGTGCAAAATAGTACATATTAGTGAAGAATATAAAAGGGACCAATGAGGGCAAGGGCTTAGGGCCACTCTGCCCATGCCCTGTTGAAATGTATCTTTATTCCTATCCATTCCAGATCGGTTAACACTTGCCTGTATAAAACAGTGGCAATCGCTGGATCTTCCAAAGAGCTGTGTAATAAATGCACAGTTGCAGCAGGAAACCAAACATCTTGCTCCCTGCTAATGTGTCTACTATAGAAATCACATTCCCAGCCCATCTACTGCACGTTGGACTGTGTACAGCATTACGCATATTGTAATTTCAGGAGTATCACCAACACCTACTGGCAAGCGCTCACAGTCCTTAAGACGATGATACATTTTCCCCCTTGCAATGTCTGCACATTTCAGAACCGTTAAAAAGGTTATTCAAAATAGCTTTTACTTATCTTATTCTGTATATGTTTTTAGAGTCTGAGTGCTCCCTAGTGTACCACTGCAGATGTAGCACTCATACAGCCTTTCAAATTAAGTATGGAAAAATCTGATGAACACCTTCATAGCTACCCCTTCTTCCACAATTCCCATGCACCCTTTACTGTTTTAAAGTATAGATTTCAATATACAGCCCACAATCATATGCATTGCCGGGTACCAACCTCAATCCAAAACAATGCACATTTTTATGTACTCGACCAAGGAGCATCTGACCTTAGAAATGAACAATGAAACAAAACAGCTAGCGCTGAAGTAGAATTAAAAGAGTAGCAGAGGCCCGGAGTGATGATGGGTTTGGCTTGGACGTGGGAAAGCCTGAATCCAAGTTGCACCTCTGCTGACTACTCAGTTGCACATACTGCTCACTTTCAACCTCAATTGCTCCTCTTTAAAATGGGAACAGTAGTGCCCAATATCATAGGACCTCTGCGGGAATAGGTCAAATCAATGCCAGGAAGCTTCGATCTCCATGCACGTTTTCCTGAGAATAAGCCCTACTGCCTGAATGGGAGTTTGTTGTTGTTAGTTGCGAAGTCGCGTCCGAGCCATCGCGACCCCATGGTCAATATTCCTCCAGGCCTTCCAGTCCTCCACCATCCCCCGGAGTCCACTTAAGCTCACACGGACTGCTTCAGTGACTCCATCTGGCCACCTCATCCTCTGCCGGATGGGAGTTACCGTGGAGTAAATGTAACAGGCTGCTATAGCCGCTTCCACTGACGAATACAGCGCCAGGACAGCTGGGTGCAGGGGGCGAGGTACTGCGAAGGATTTAGCTGCAGTTTCTCTGAACTACGAAACGGATCCTGACGTGCTGGTCCTTTCGGGCTCGGCTGTGCGTGCTGCTTTGGGGGGCGGGAGCGTCCCGACTCCGCACCAGCGGCACTTCCTCGACTCAAAAGATCTCCCCGCACTGAAAGATGCCTCTCTGGGGACCCCCTGGCAAGGAGGTTAGGGCGCAACTCCTGCTCGCGCGTACCTCCCCCGGAAGCTCTTCTCCGGCTGAAAGGACGGTCGGAGAACCGACCGCCCGGCCGGGAGAAGGGCCAGCCGGGCAGCGCGGGGTCGGTGCCCCGGAGGTTTTCCCTTCGGCTCACCGCATTCTGCCCAGGCGCCCGCCCACAGCAAGCGCCCTCACCTCTCTCGCCGCCCTGGATGGCGCGCGTCACGTCGTCCGTGTACTTCCCGCTCTCGTCGAAGGCGAAGTCGTCCGTGTGGAAGCCCGCGTCGCGGAAGACCACATGGACGCCCTCGGCGGCGAAGTAGCAGCTGCGCTGCTCCTTGTCTTCGTGGTAGACGAGCATGACCCGCGTCCACTTGTGGTGCCGGAAGAGCTCCAGGAACATCTCGCCCATCTTGGCGTAGCCCGGCGAGACCCGGGTCAGGTGCGAGTACTCGCCCGTCTTGGTGCTGAAGCCGGCGGCCAGCGCGCCGGCCGAGATCATGGGCAGGTTCCAGTGCGACGCCAGGCGGGCCACCGGCGCGGCCGCGTAGTCACACACGGGCCCCAGCAGGAGGTCGGGCCACTGCCGCCGCACGGCGATCATGTCCACCAGGCTGAACAGCGCCCCGTTGCCGCACTCCGAGTCGTTGTAGAAGAGCCGGAACTTGTAGCCTGCGGGCAGCAGCGTCCCGTTCGCCTCCAGGGTCCGCACCGCGTACTCGATAGCCGGCTTGACCCGCGCCAGGGAGAACAGGTACGCGTTGTCCTTGGGCAGCAGCACCAGCACCCGCAGCGTTTTCTCCTCGCCGCCCGCCGCCACCATCTCCTCCGAACTGCTGCTGCTGCTGCTGCTGCTGGTGCTGGCGAGGAGCAGCCAAGCCATGAGACTACAAGAGAAGAAATTGAGGAAGAGAAAGGAGGGCATGGTGCGATGCCAGTCCCGGATTTTAAAAATTGCGCTCTGACGTGTCCTGCACGGAAAGTGAAATTCCTTCCAAAAAGATGCAGAAAGGATGAGAGAGAAACCACTGAGCCTAGAAAGTTTGTATGAATCCGATTAGAAGGGGTGTCTCCTCGCTCCCTTTCTCCCCTTTGATAGCTAGTACGGAATGTATTGTTGTTGTTATTATTTTAAGGAAGATGTTTGGCAACTCGACTACAACTCTTGTCCGTGATGCAGCGGCGACGCCGGCATCATTCTTAGTTTCTTCTTCATCATCTTCCTCCTCCTCCTCCTCCCCCTCCCCCTCCTTCCCCAGCGTCTCTGCCTCCCGAGCGATCTTGGTGGACCTCCCTTGCTCCTCCGGGTCTCATAGCCTCTGTTTAAATAGTGTGGCGGCAGCCCGCGCGCTTGTTCGCCACACACATGGCGCTGCGAGGCCGGGTTTGCGCGGGGGCGGGCCGCGGGCGGGGAGGGGCCATCCAGGAGCGCTCCCTGGCTGGCTGGCCGGCCGGGCCTCCCTTCCCCTCTCCGCGCCTTCCCACCGTGCGCCTCCGCTCGCCTCTCGTTCTTCCGCCACTTTGTTCAGAGATTGTAGAAGCGGGAGGAGGAGCCGGGAGGCCGGCCGCGCCAGGACGGCGACCCGCGAACTCGCTTTCGTGGGGGCCGTGTGTGTGTTGCGCTCCTGTGTGTTCCGAGGGGGCAGTTCTTACAGTCAACTTACCCCCCCACACGAACCCCGAAGTGTGAGACTTTCTTCCATTCATAGACTCGGACTTAGACTTGGGCGGACTGGGAAAGCGTCATTCCAAACCCTGGGAGAACGTTTGCAAAGATGACCCTTTGCACAACGCTGTGGATGTTAGAGGAGCGTGCATGCGCCGAAGCTCTCTCTGGCCGGTTCCCCGCGTTGAGCCAGGGTTCCCTGGCCGGGTGCTCATTTACGGGCAGCGAAAGTTGGCAGGCGCACACGGCAGGGTCTGTGTACCTCGCTTATGGGGAAACATACGGTCCACAGGCAAGGGACTGTCCGAGCAGTAGGAAGGGTACTTCCTGGGGCTATAGATACGTAGTAAGCCCCCCCCCCACACACACACACCTTCGGCCATGAGGCTGCACCTTTCTTTAAAGGCCGCACTAAATTATTACCGCTATTACTATCATATTAAAGTTATATCCTGTCTTTAGTTTCCTCTTGTGAGAAACGCAAGGTGGCTTATATAGCCCCGTTTATGCTCTCAGCAACAACCCTGTGAGGAAGGTCGGGCTGAGAGTGGGGAAACGAGTAGCCCAAAGTCGCCCAGGGAGCTTCATCGCCAGCTGGGACCTTCCAGGTTCACGGTACCAACATTCCCGCCACCGCGCCAGACCAGCGCTTGTGAATACGTAATGGGGGAGGGGATTGTGGAGAGGCTTGGACGTGCCAATCTTCCATGTGCAAGAAAGCCCTGAATTGATTTGAGTGAAATGAACTTGCGGGTAAGCAGTGCTTTGCAAACATTACAACATTTATGTATCCGTTAGTAATTAATTTTATTAAAATATCTTTATACCAATCTTAATACTATTTTAGGGTAATATTCAACATAAAACCAATATATCAAAGCACAAAATAAATATAAATGCATTTATTTAAAATGTTTATTATCCTCCCATGCATCACATATGTTGGTTGTTTATTCAGGTTCAGGAATCCTAACTCACTGTCATCAGCATTGAATTGCTACCTACAACAAAAATCTAAAACCACTCAGACGGATGCAAAGATAAGGGACAATCTCATGTTATGCAATTGTATACAAAAGTGGGTACAAGTGTAAGTTACATTTCAGGTGGTGTTTGCAGTAACATTTTTGGTGCTGTTGCACAGTTTGCGAGAAATGGGCTTGTATGCCTTTGCACATTAAAGAAGAAACATCAAGAATATGAAGTGTCTCTTGATCACAGCTTGAATTTAGACTTAAGTGTAAATGAACTTAGAATAATCCTGTATGCTGACAGTGAACTCTTTTATTGCCCATCCTTATGTAAACAAACAGCACCCATACAGAAGGGAAAGGTTGTAAGAAATACAGAAAAAAATAGAAAGAAAAAATATTGAGGGGGACCCAAGACAGTCCAGTGAGAACTGAGCAGTGGTGATCTGTGGTGGGAAAGATGCAGTATGAGGAAGAAGAAGAATGGAATATTCTGGAGAAGGTCAGGAATTAATGGCTGCAACTCTGGGCAGGAACACTTGCTTGTTGTGATACAATTTCAGATTTTTGAGAACTGTTGTTGACTTCAGTTGGATATTAAATAAGTTGCATTGCTATTTATGCAAAATGGCAAAGCTACTCACAAAACAAATATGATGAGATTCCATCAATGGGACTATTTCAGAGTAAGTTCTTTAACTGTAACTAAGGCTAGAATTGTGTACCCACTTAACTGAGAAAGTATGTTAAACTTAGCAGGACTTACTTCTGAGGATAGGACTGTGCTGTTGGAATGTTTGTATATGTCCCATATTTTGTAATGGGTTTTGCTTTATAAGTGAAGACATACTATTTTCATCCACCATGTGAAGGTTCACTATTTTCAGCAAAACAGAACAGTCGGAAGAACCAGCATGACCATTAACCTACAAGAATGGGAGCTACTGCAGCTCACTCTAATTAATTAAGCCTTAAATCATAATTAAGCTGTCCTTTCCACCAATTACTGTGGAAAAAATAAACAGAAATAGAACACTGTGCATATTCCTAAGATGTACCATGTGCCAAATTCCCACATTCTTAGCATATTCATTCATCATCTGAATTGGCTCTTATGAAAAGTCCCTCATGCATTAGTAAGAGCAGGACCAGAGCTTAAGAAAGCTGTGGGTATGCTACGTATGTGGCCACTAAATAATGCAATCCTATACACACTGATACACAAAATGATCTGTCAAAAAACCCACCCACAATGGAATATAAAAAGTCTACAGTACTCAGAATTCACAGCATCTTTCAAGTAATGAAACACAAAAGGAGCAGATAAAAACCTTGCAGCTAAGTTAAAACAGGTACAATTTAAAAGACCTCCAGTTTTCTAGGGCAGAATACTTCCGGGAATGGCCAGGCCTCTATCCGATGCCCAAAAGTCAGGGTCTGGGGGTGTGTTCCATATTGTGTGCCTCTGCATCCCCAGCACCTTTATCTCTGAGATTTAAAGACACAGAAGTGTGACCTTCCAAGGAAATATAAAAGTACATGTGGAAAAACTTTCCCAAGAGGCAGCAGTGTTATTTTCTAGCAGCAAAACAAAGAGTTTAACGTGACACCTTAAAGATGAACACATAGATTATGCTACAAGTTTTTGTGGCCCATAGTTCTCTTCAGATATATGAAATGTCAGAAGTGTCACACACGTGCAATGCTCACACTTGCAAGGCATATAACCATGGGTGAGTGAATTTTTTACATGCTCAGGCAGGGGGAAATTAATTGAAAAAAATGTATTGAGAGTGACATTCACATTACTGGTGTTCCTCAATACCAGGTTGGTGAACAGCAAATCCACTGCCATCCACAATTTAATATGGGATGAGGATGTGAGCTTGGCATGAGAGCAACTTGGGTGGAATTAGTCTCTTCCAGTTTTATCCAATGGGTTCCCAAGTACAGCATCACCATCAGCTTAAGAGATGAAAAGGGAGTATTGTCATCGCTCACTGAACTTCCATCTCATTAACCAATTTCCTTTGGACAGTCCACTGTGATTTGGGTATTAATGACTGCATGTAGCCTTACATTCTTCAACCAGGTTAGGAATTTCACCAGTGCACAGCGCTCTCTTCTGCCTGCAGTCTCCTCGAGCCAAAGGAGGTGGTCTCTGGTGTTACTGGAGACCATTTGATTTATAATCTTGGGATACTTTTAGCAACTATGCCCAAAAATCCATGATGAGAGAAATTCAGGGTTTCCTTGGCAACCATAGGTCTGTCTGAAATGATAACTGAGCATTTAGCTGAGCATTTATCAACGTTTCTGTTCAGCATTACATCCACACTGTGAGGGAGTTGGCTCTGTGCCTGAGCATGGGTTATGTAAGACCTGCAAAATAGCCCTCTACTATTATGCTCATAAGACCAGTGTATGACACCATTGCAATGTTGTGATCCAGCCTGATAGCAGGATGGAGATTTTAAGGAAATTATTTAGAAGTAGATAAAGCCTACTGGTAGTCTTCATTCACCTTGCACCAACATTCACACATATATTCAGGGAAGTTCATGTTGCTCCTCCATTTGATGATTAAAAAATAAATCTGAGCCTTCATTAGAAGCATGTATGAATGAATATATGGATGAGATTATACTCTAGCCTTTTCCCGAACTGCTGCCTTCCAGATGTGCACAAGCCTGGAAAAGCTGGTGTAGATCAAGTGGTTCTGAAAAGTCTGTGAGATGAGCAGGATCATGCTCATCCTACTCAGTTCCATATAAATATTTTCAGTTAGATGAACTATGACAACCACAGTCCTGAATCTTGCTCTGAAACCTAATTGATGTGGGTAAAGAAAATGCATATTTGCCAAGAGCTTCTGAAGCTACTCTTCCACTGACCCCTCAATCATAGTGCTTATAACAAGAAGACAGATATTAGATAAAGGCCAATGGTTGCTTAAGCCAGGCAGCCTAATGAAATTCTCTTTAATAACAGGAGAGATCACAGCTTCCTTTGGACTGATACACATCAACCCCTTCTTTCACGATAGATTCACTGTAGCTTTTGGAAACTGACAGACTATCATCTTTTTTTTACAAATCATGACAAACATAATGCATACTTAAGCCCAAATTCCATCTGATACTAGTACATTGGGTTGAAAACCAGAACTGAGGTCAAAGAAAAAAATGTAATGTAGCTCTAAATCAAACAATGGAGATATTATCTCCTTGTATATAGAATTCAAAGAAATCCCTGTGGAGTACAAAATCTATTTTGTATAATGGAAATAAGATAGAAAATAAAATATAAAAATGTAAAGGTCAAAAGAACACTAAAATTAAATGTGTTTATTACTCAGAAATATGTTAAAATGATCTAAGAATTTACACAAATAAAAACTAATATCCACATTCTGCACTTTCTATATATGGTTATCAGTCATACATACTTTGGTTTGAGACATTCTTGAAATAAAGCAACACATTTGCTTTAGAAATGTGAGACACGATGTCATGAAACTAACAACACATTTACTGGTGCAGCCTACTCTGTGTTCAGAGGTGCCTATTCCCAAATAAGTGTGCATTTCAGTCTAAATTAAAGCAGATCTTTCTAACTGATGCTATATACAAAAGTAACATATAGTTGTTTGATCATACAGTGTAAGTATTACTTGGACTGAATCCATTTTCATGCAACTCACCTCAATGCAATTAAGAACATGACAAAGTATTTGAAAATGACTGAGTTTCTGGAGTGAATTCACTGGTGATCCACAAACTTGAGGTGATCATTTTTTGCTGGCTGTGCAGCAGGTTCCAAAAGGAAGGCTTTCCCCAGCTACACCCAGTGATGGTAACTCTGAATCTCTACAACAAGCAAGTAGGAAACAAGAACTTCTTCACTGTGATGCTTCCTGTTACATTTGCTGATAAGCATGCTATGTGGAAGCAGCCTAAACAAACTGAGAATCAGGTACTTCAGTCAGACTGGGCTGGAGATGAGGCTTCAACTTTTGCCATCAGTGAAGGAAAAATGCATGAGACTTTTCACCTTTTAGCTTGAAAGTTAATTACTTAAAATTAAACCTACCAAATGGTGCAACCATTTGCGCAACCATAGGACTTGGTTAAGTCCTATGAGGAAAGTTTGGAAGAGTTGGGTATGCTTAATTTCAGATAATTTAAGAGGCAATAGCCATCTAAAGATATTTGAAAGGTTGTCACACAAATGAAAATGTTTTCTAACATTCCAGAGGATGGTAGTTGAACCACTGGGTTCAAATTGCAAGAAAAGCAATTTCACCTATGCACGAAGAACTTTGTGATAATATGAATAATCTGACAGTGGGAAAGAGTGCTTTGGAAAGTTCATGAGAGTTTTTAGGCAGATGGCTACGGTCTTTGATGCTGTAGTATTGGATTTCCTGCATCAGCAAGTTGGACTAGACATCCTTGAGGTGCCTCTCAACTCTATGATTCCATTATTTTAGGGAAGAATAATCTCAACCACATGCATTAGGACCACAGCATTAGTTCCACTTATTTTACAGAGACACAAACTCTCAGTCCTGAACATGCTCTGAAAAAGCCCAAGACTTTTATTTGGGATTCTATCTTAAAGAGTACATAGGAGCACAGTTTAAATGAGCTGGGCAGAGAAAATCAAGTCAGCCTGCCCCACCGGTGCCTTAGGATTTTATGCATGAGAAGAAAATGGAAACAGCAGCACCAAGCAAGACAAAGTGTAGCAATGTTGTCAGTTCTTTCAGCATGGAAGGCTACATCATCTTTCAACAGACCAAAGTGTCATTCAAAGCTTCTTCCTGCTCTCTGTGCATCACTCATGTGTTCTGTTCCTCATACAACCTTGTTTGAGAAATATGCAAAGCTGATGAACTTTTGGCAGGATTCTGCCCCCATCATCACAATGTGCATGTCCCTAGCAGTTTCTGCCTATTGACTCAATTTATTTCAACTACCATTACAGTAGACTTAGAGGAATTCATTTGTTGCTCACTGTTCAAAGTAAAACTGTGGAGGTGCCCCCACACCCCTTTTACTTCATCTCTTCATTTCTCATTTTTCTTTTACCGTTTAGGATGTATTTGTTCCTGTGTGTTTCCATTCTCCACAATTGCCCTTGGTCATATGTGTGTCTGTTGTGGAGGTAAATTGCCTCCTCTTCTGCCTGGGAGAGGCACACGAAATGGAGGTCTGTGTCATTGCTAAGCCTTTATGAAACAGATGAGACACGAGCTGCGGAGGCTATGGGCAGTTCTGGCAGAAAGGCCTGGAAGTGGTAGAGCCATTGGTGCATAAGCCTGTTGTGACACAGGCGTCAAAGGAGCCCCTTGGAGCATTGGAGAGCCTGTCTCATTTGTCTCTGCCTTTGGAGTTTCAGAGAGTGGTTCTTCCCCATTGAAGCCCTGAGTTTGGCCCATACTGACCCAATCAAACCTGGGTCATCATTATAGCTTATAGTAGCAAAGAAGCTGTCCAGGAAGGCCAGACTCCAGTCCTCTTTTTTTGGAGTCAAAGAATAGATATTGGAAAAGGCAGCAGTCATACCAGCTACACATGTGAGGGTGCAAATGTCCATCACATTACCAGTTGTACCATCAGCTATACCAGCTCCTTCGTGCAAGCTTGATTTGCCATGTTGAACTGAACTCATCTTCCAAACCAGCTCCCATGTGCAAGATACTGTAGCAAGTGTAACTACATCAGAAGGTGAAATTATAAAGCTATGTCCATCCTGGTATTATCTTGGAGGTTGACTGATCCCTGGAACAGAGTCCACTATTGCTACAGTCATAGATTTCCACATTCCATATTCTCAAGCCATATTCTCAGTCGGCAATAGTTGCCAATTACAGAGTGGGATGGACACCTGAGCTGGAACCGACTGCCTCAATACAACTATATTAGGATGAGCTTCACTCAGGATATGGAGGGCAAACATTAGATAAAAGTTACCAAGATTGTCTTCACTTTCCTCCTCCTCTGACTGATAACAGCATCCACCCTTGGCTATGGTGATGGTTGGGTCTTCACCTTGCAGTGACATGCTTAACTGCATTCCACTGGTTGCAGCACTGGTCCAAAGAAGATGCTGCTGGTCATGTCCATAAGAGAAGGGATCATATGGACTATGTCTCTGATATGCTCCCTTCTATAGGTCCTTATTCTCTACCTGAATGTAGAGAAATCCTATTTGAGATATCCCAGTGCAGGGAATTCAATTTATCAGGGCAGCTTGGATTGAGCATTCCTTCCTCTGGACTGTAACACAACAGTGACATGTCATGCAGGACTGTTAACCATTCAGAAGGTTATCCACATAATATGCATTCAACAGTTACTGGAACTGATGGCAACTATTACCATGCTAGTGTCTTTTGCATGTTGAGGATGATGGTGCTTCAGAACTGGTTCATCTGCATGTTCAACCCCCTCTGGGATGTATTTTGCACCCATCATCATGTTCCATGGGAAGAAAAAAAATGTTGATGTGGTGGATGAATGCTACCCACCTGGGTATGGGATTCCCATTTCTCTAGTTTTCCACATCTTGCATCCTTACAATAGAAGTGCCCCTGTTGAGATGGGGATTTTATTGCAAACCATTGAAAATGCGAGGGGTGTGGACCATGATGGAATCCACATGTCACATCAGTTTCTTGGAGTTGCTGGCAGCTGAGAAGGCTTTGTGAACTTTTGAAGCTGACCCTAGAGGCTACTTGGTTCATGTGATCTTGGACAGTACCACCACTATTTACTATCTTGAAAAAGCAAGGCGGTATGACAACTCTCCATTTGGTTGACCTCAGCCTTGAATTCTGTGACTGGTGCATCAGACTGGTTTGGTTGAAGTGTATACTGCCAGGGTACATGACATCATAGTAGAGCAGCTGAGTCAGACCTACTCCATTTCCCGTGAATAAGAATGGGACAAGGCAGTCCTTACAGATGTGTTTACAATGCCTTTAGCTGACATTCTGTGGCAGAGGGGGTGGAATGAGAAGACCATGGGTGCTCTCTTATCTTTTTCTACCTTTTGAACTCATAAAAAGTACCAAGAGTATAAGGGATGAATTGATTCTCAGTTCACCCCTCCACTCTAATTTGCCTGTGGAGAGTATCACTGGTTCCATCAATACCAGACTTCTTCACATGGGATCAAGGTTAGATGGGCTTCCAGATGTTGACATACTATGACTAACAGTAAGGAAGGTACATTGGCCCATTCTGGCCCTTCAGTTCCTGAGGTAAGAAAGTGCATGCTGGATGCTGTTCTTATTTCTGCAAGTGGGCATCCTTTTGTTTCTTTGCCGCTCATGAGTTTGAGTCCTGTCAGTGCAAGTTGCAACAGGGCTTGCAATTTATCTTGGGGGTTTAGAGTTTTCTTCTCTGTGAGATATCTGAGAGCTATCCCTGCCTCTCATGCTCCAGTGCATGGTTTCCCTGCTATTTTGTACCTGTTCACTAAGCAGTTTCTTCAATGTGGGCAAAATCTCACTCTTAAGTTCTTAGTACCATCTTGACCTTTGTTGGTAGTTCTTCAGGCCTTGACTGCCAAGGCATTTGAACGATTTGCTTGCCATGATGGATTTCCATCTCCTGTCTTGGAAAACTATATAGACCCGACTTATAACTAGGTTAGAATTGGTTCAGTGCAAGGTCACAAGAATGGTAGCCAGCTTAGAAGGATGGCATATGAGGAAAGATTGAGGGAACTGGAGAAGAGGAGACTCCGAGGGGATCTTTTAGCAACTTATGACTATGTGAGGAGATGTCATGTGGAGGAGGGCTGTATCTTCCCTGCAATGGAGGGCAGGGCGTGTTCCAATGGGGCAAAGCTGAAGAAACCAAGCTTCAGGTTGGATATAAGGAAGTTCTTCCCGGCAGTTAGGACCCCTAGGATATGGAATGGGCTTCCAAGGGAGGTGGTTGAGGCCCCATCAGTGAAGGAGTTCAAGGAAAGATTGGACAACCACATGTTGGGGATTACATGAGCAGAGCCGGCTGGAGCTGGGGATCAGACTAGATGGCCCAGGAGCCCCCTTCTGACTCACTTTTTTTCCCTATGTTTCTATGTTAGAAGTTTTGTTAGCACATTACTTTGTCCTGATTTTGTGTTCCTACCCAAAGTACCATTTGAGCTCCACTTGAATCAAGATATTATACTTCCAGTTTTCTTTTCATCTTCCCCTACCCTGCTTGAACCTATTCTTCATACCCTGTATGGTCGAAGAGCATGGCTTTTTTACACGCAAAGGGCATGGCTTTCATTAGCCCCTGCTTTATTGGTGTGCTATGGTGGCAAGCAGCGAGGGCCATCAGCATGGTTGCAGAGCCTGGTGTCTGGGTGGCCCACACTATTGGGCTTGCATAGGAATTGTTAGCAGATGCTGTGGTAAAGGAGCACATGGCCCCAAATTTGAGCACTAAGCACAGATAGTCAAGGCTTAGAACAAAGTGAGAACAGATTTTGGTAGACTTCTTTTCTCAAAACCTTTGCAGGCATCCTGCCTTAGGATTCTTCATACAAACATCTTATTGGAGCATCTGCTATTTATTTATTTATTCTGTCATGACAATGATGATTAGTTATTTATTGCATGCTACTATCCCGCAGCTGTGGATTAAGAACTGTACTGTACAGAAAGGAGAAAGCTGTTGGCTGTGAGCCTCCTATTTTTAAAGGGATTTTTATACCATTCCTTTAATTGAACAACTCTCAGGATAGTTTACATCACATTACATCACATTAAAACACAAAAGGTAACAGTAACAATCCCAAAGTCATAATCAGTTAAAAATACAGCTCAAAAACAAAATATAAAGCCAACCATATGAACCAATAACAATAATAAAAATTGGTTAAATCACAAATCAAATTAAACAGTCTGACCACAGTGTCATAATCCAATAAATAAGCTAAAATAGAATATACAATTTCAGCAGTTAAAATAGTGAAAGAATAAAAAGGTTTTAGCCTGACACCAAGTATAAACCATTGGCACCAGGCTCACTTCTCTGGGGAATTTGTCAGGGTGCCACCACCAAAAAGGCCCTTCTCCAAGTAGCCACCTTCCTCTCTGAGTAGCTGCCTTCTCATACATACACTAGTGCTCTGGTGGTGAATGCCAGGCACTCCATTCAAAACATGGCTGTTGCTGGCCAAACACCCATGCGCTGCATTCAGGCATAATGACAAGCCACAGTAGAAACCATCATGGCATGGTCTATCATGTTTGAATCCTGTCAGGGACTTATCACATGGTACATCTGATTTCTGTGGAACTACAAAGAGAAACAACGGTTGGTTGTATGGTTTCCATGCTTCACCATGGCTCATTCTGACATGTGAACCCAGAAACATTGTTTTCACATGGCTACCACAGAATCTGGTGGAAAGAGAGGCCACTGTTGCAGGAGATACTCCTGCCTGCATTCTTCATTATACAGACGTACCTAGCCTGCCACCATTGGGAGGAATGTCTGCCACCATTGGAAGGAATGAGGGTGGAGACCACACAATTGTCTGGAAGTGGCAAGCAGGCAAGAAACCATGCAGCATGGTAACTGTGTGGCATGGTTTAGTGTTAGGAGAACAGGACCACGATCTCTTTTTTGATTTTAATCACATGAAGTGGAGGGAGGGGTGTGGAAAGCAAGTTTTGCTGGAGCAAGTGATGGTTAGAAGGCTCAGGCAATCCAGCAAATGGACACAGGGAGAAGTGCATGGTTAGATACAAACTGGCAGGGGGTGGATGAGGCAAAAGGCAGCGTAGGCTGCATGAGAGGCCTGACTGGCTCTGTCACGTCATTCTCTCAGATGAGACCCCTCCCAGTCGGCACTGGCTGTTCCACAGGGCTGTGGCTGATGAGCGCATCTATGATCCTGCAATGTCAGGGTAGGGAAAGCATCCTTTGTCATACACGTCTGAATGTACACAATCCAAATACAAATGAAACAAAGCCATGCACTTTCTCATAGTTATAAGTGCTTCTGATAACAGCTGTGATGTTTGTTCATGTGTCAACAAAATTTCACAGCACCAGTGGTATAAAGTGATGTCACCATTCTTGTCAAGAATAATTATGTATGTAAACCCAGAAAGAATTTACTGAAGCTTTTTATAGTCTCATTATATCAACAAACAGATGTTCAGCTTGACACAGCATTTTTTTCTGTCTAACAGTTTCTTAATGGCAGTATAGTTTTTACTGTCTGCATCAAAACTAAGCCATGTACTCTGTAGTCATTTAGGAAGTGATCTGAATCTTATTTAGATATGAAATAATGGAGACTTCCTTAAAAATAAACATTTTTCTCATCAGGGTGCTAACTACTGCTTTTAGTATAATAATTCATGAACTGCTTTGTCAGGACTAGACATGTTGACTGGCCTGAAGAATTTCAGAATATGAAGGGAATGATTGTCAGCCACTGTCAGGAAGGAATGATATAAGCTAGCCCTTTAGATCTACATAGTTGCAACATACCGGTGGGCGTTTCTTTTGTTTTTGTTTTAATTTTAAGGCCCAGTATGTGTAATCCAGATGTTTTAAAATCAAAGAGAATGCTGGCATTGGCTTCAAGGCAATGTGGCATGTACCCTTTATTTCTAAATTTTGCAGCTTTCCCCAACTAAGGTTGGCAAGTGATGTGCAAATCTAAATTAAAGAGAAAAAAGGATTTGCTGAAAACAGAGCTCCATCTACAGGCTGTTGGGAAGATAGGCCAAACAAAGAACCAAAATGAATTGTGACGTCTTTTGTCATAGCTTCTACACTGCCTCCTCCCAGTGGGTTTGTGTGTGCACGTATGCTTTACTGCTCATATGGTGTATATAAACTATGACAGTGTTTGGGCATAGGCAGAAATAATCATCCCAGTGCAGTCTCCCCCAATTTAGTGTCCTCTAAGAGTACAACTCGCATCACCTGATGCAGCAGATCCTACTGACTGGGGTGACCGGAGTTCTACCATAACACATCTATTTATTATTTATTTATTTAAAACTTTTATATGCCGTCATCACATGCCTCGGCATCCGGGACGGCTCACAAATGTACAATTAAAAACAAGAAAACAATACAAATTCCATAAAATTATATAAAAACAAAAAATGACTGTTAACAATAAAAATGTTAATTTTTAAAATAATTAAATAAAAAGGTTTTAACCTGGTGCCGAAAAGAATATAGACTCGGCGCCAGGCACACCTCTCCAGGGAGCGCATTCCATAATCTGGGCGCCACCGCAGAGAAGGCCCTGCTCCGGGTAGTTGTTCTTTTTATCCCCTTTAAAGAGGGCTCCCGGAGCAAAGCCTCTCCCGCAGCATCTAGAGGATGCTTGGTGAAGAAGCCTAGGCTATTGAATAGAGAGGCCTGTAATTCTTAGCTGAAATTTTTAAAATGTCTAAAGGAATTCACCCCTTCATGGATCACTGCCTTGTGGCGAAGGGGCTTGTGTAGCTCAATGAAGCTATGAACTATGCCATGCAGGGCCACCCAAGACAGACAGGTCATAGCAGAGAGCTCTGACAAAACGTGACCCACTGGAGAAGGAAATGGCAACCCACTCCAGTATCCTTGCCATGAAAACCCCATGGACAGTGTCAAAAGGCAAAAAGATATGATGCCGGAAGATGAGCCCCTCAGGTCAGAAGGTGTCCAATATGCTACTGGGGAAGAGCAGAGAGCTAGTACAAGTAGCGCCAGAAAGAATGAAGCGACTGGGTCAAAGCCAAAAGGATACTCAGTTGCGGATGTATCTGGTGGTGAAAGGAGAGTCCGATGCTACAAAGATCTATCCTACATAGGAACCTGGAATGTAACATCCATGAATCAAGGCAAGCTGGACGTGGTCAAACTAAAGATTACAAGACTGAACATTGACGTCTTAGGAATCAGTGAACTAAAATGGACAAGAATGGGTGAATTTAATTCAGATGACCATCAGGTATACTACTGTGGGCAAGAATCCCTCAGAAGAAATGGAGTAGCCTTCATAGTCAATAAAAGAGTAGGAAAAGCAGTACTGGGATACAGTCTCCAAATGGACAGAATGATCTCAGTTCAAATCCAAGGCAAACCATTCAACATCACAGTAGTCCAAGTCTATGCCCCAACCGCTGGTGCTGAAGAGGCTGAAGTTGACTGGTTCTATGAAGGCCTACAACACCTTCTAGAATTAACACCCAAAAATGATGTCCTTATCATCATGGGGGATTGGAATGCTAAAGTAGGAAGCCAAAAGATAATCGGAATAACAGGCAAGTTTGGCCTTGGAGTACAAAATGAAGCAGGGCACAGGCTGGTAGAATTTTGTCAAGAGAATACAATGGTCATAGCAAACATTCTTTTCCAACAACCCAAGAGACGGCGCTACACATGGACATCACCAGACGGTCAGCACAGAAATCAGGTGGACTATGTGCTCTGCAGCCAAAGATGGAGAAGCTCTATACAGTCAGTAAAAACTAGACCAGGAGCTGACTGTGGCTCAGATCATGAGCTTCTTGTTGCAAAATTTAGGCTTAAATTGAAGAAAATAGGGAAAAGCACTGGGCCACTCAGGTATGACCTAAATCATATTCCTGATGAATATACAGTAGAGGTGACAAATAGATTTAAGGAATTAGATCTGATAGACAGATTGCCTGAAGAACTATGGACAGAAGTTCGCAACATTGTACAAGAGGTAGCAACTAAAACCATCCCAAAGAAAAAGAAATGCAAGAAAGCAAAATGGCTGTCTGAGGAAGCTTTACAAATAGCTGAAGAAAGAAGGGAAGCGAAAGGCAAGGGAGAAAGGGCAAGATGCACCCAATTGAATGCAGAATTCCAGAGAATAGCTAGAAGAGATAGGAATGCCTTCTTCAATGAACAGTGCAAAGAAATAGAAGAAAACAATACAATAAGGAGGACCAGAGATCTCTTCAAGAAAATTAGAGATATGAGGGGAACATTTCATGCAAAGATGGGCATGATAAAGGACCAAAATGGCAGGGACCTAACAGAGGCAGAAGAGATTAAGAAGAGGTGGCAAGATTACATAGAAGAACTGTACAAGAAAGAGCTTAACATCCCTGATAACCATGATGGGGTGGTCACTGACCTCGAGCCAGAAATCCTGGAATGTGAAGTCAAATAGGCCTTAGGAAGTCTGAGCAACAACAAAGCTAGTGAAGGTCACAGTATTCCAGTTGAGCTATTCAAAATCTTAAAGGACGATGCAGTAAAAGTGCTACACTCAATATGCCAGCAAATTTGGAAAACTCAACAGTGGCCACAGGATTGGAAAAGGTCAGTTTACATTCCAGTTCCAAAGGGCAATGCCAAAGAATGTTCAAACTACCACACCATTGCACTCATTTCACATGCTAGCAAAGTTATGCTCAAAATCCTACAAACTAGGCTCCAGCAGTATGTGGACTGAGAACTACCAGAAGTACAGGCAGGATTTTGGAGAGGAACTAGAGATCAAATTGCCAAGATACACTGGATCATGGAGAAAGTTAGGGAGTTCCAGAAAAACATCTACTTCTGCTTCATTGACTATGCTAAAGCCTTTGATTGTGTGGATCACAACAAACTGTGGCAAGTTCTTAAAGAAATGGGAGTACCAGACCATCTTATTTGTCTCTTGAGAAACCTGTATGCATGTCAAGAAGCAACAGTGAGAACTGGACACGGAACCACTGATTTGTTCAAAATAGAGTTTGGCAAGGCTGTATACTGTCACCCTGCCTATTTAACTTATATGCAGAGCACATCATGAGAAGGGCGGGCTAGATGAATCGCAAGTTGGAATTAAGATTGCCAGGAGAGATATCAACAATCTCAGATATGCAGGAGAAAGAAGATGCTAATTTCTATCAAACTTGGGACTCTTTTTATCATTGGCTAGAGAAATGGGACTTCGTATAGATTTAAATATGTTTCTAAGTTATCACAAATGGAAAAAAATGTGGGGGCTGACCCAGCAGGTCCAATGTTTCTGATGATTGATGTTGTTTTTAGTTTTTCTTTGTTTTAGGGTTATTTTGAATAAAACTTATTATAAAAAAACAACCTCAGATATGCAGATGATACCACTCTAATGGCAGAAAGTGAAGAGGAACTAAAGAGCCTCTTGATGTGGGTGAAAGAGGAGAGCGCAAAAGTTGGCTTGAAACTCAGCATCAGGAAAACTAAGATAATGGCATCCAGTCCTCTCACTTCCTGCCAAATAGATGGGGAAAAAATGGAGGTAGTGACAGATTTTATTTTCCTGTGCTCGAAGATCACCACAGATGGGGACTGCAGCCAAGAAATTAAAAGTCACTTGCTCCAGCCAAGGAAAGCTATGGCAAATCTAGACAGCGTACTAAAAAGTGGAGACGTCACCCTGCCAACAAAAGTGTTTTGTATAGTCAAGGCTATGGTTTTCCCAGTTGCAATGTATGCCTGTGAAATTTGGACCATAAGAAAGGCCGAGTGCCGAAAAATTGAGGCCTTTGAATTGTGGTGCTGGAGGAGACTCCTGCAACTCCCTTGGACTGCAAGGCAATCAAACCAGTCAGTTTTAGAGGAGATCAACCCTGACTGCTCTTTAGAAGGCCAGATACTGAAGATGAAACTCAAATACTCTGGCCATGTAATGAGAAGGAAGGACTCACTAGATGCTGGAAATAGATGGCAAAAGAAGAAGGGGACGGCAGAGAATGAGGTGGCTAGATTGAGTCACTGAAGCAGTCGGTGTGAGCTTAGGTGGACTCCGGGGGACGGTGCAGGACAGGAAGGCCTGGAGGAATGTTGTTCATGGGGTCACGATGGGTCGGGCACGACTTTGCAACTGACTACAACAACAACAACAATGGAATTTATGTTCTGATCTCACCCAGACCTGCCATATGAAAATAACTAAAGTGATATGATAGCAAGTATAAGCATGAACTAATGGTCCACATGCAAAAATATGCAAACAAGACTAGTACACTCCACACCTGCCCACTTTTTAGCCAACATCATAGCCTCCCATAAAACCTCTTCAGCACCTAAAGTCCTCCCAATTCATTTATGACAAACCACTTTGCAAATGTTTTGCAAACCTGAGGCACAGGATTCTGCATATAATATAAAGCATTACACTACAAATTATATTTGTGTAACTACGTACAAATATAATTGTATATATATTACTGTATTATTGTATAAATACATGGCATGACCAGTGTCACATTGCTAATTGACTTCAGTTTCAGTTAGAGCAGCTGCTTATGCACTGCTGAAAAAGAGGGAATGCATAATCAAAAGAGAGGAAAAAGGAAGGCACAGCTTAACGTAACATTTGCTGTGCTGATTTGTATATTTATTTATTTATAACAAGACCATACAGATGTCATATGAGTTCAGCCAAATCAAATGCTGAAGTGCATATATTAAAATTCATTTTTGTATTTCGGATCATGAGTAATATAGTACCCTAAGTTAAACAATGAGTCCAAGCTGTAGAATCCACTTTAAATTGCACAAAAACAATAGACAACAGAAAGGAAGGGAAGAGCAACAGCTGGAGGCCCAAGCTGTAGAGCCAGGCAAAGATCAAGGCCAGCTTTCTTTCCTGGGGACTGGTGGAAGTTACAGTGCTAGAAGACAAAAGTATGGAGATGGGGAAGAGATATACTAAAAGCTTTGACCTCTGTGGCAAGAGGTCAGTTAGCCCTCCCTAGGGCAATAATAAGATTAGCAAATACTCAGCTCTTGTGAAAAGCTAAATTGGCTCTGATAGGTCTTTTCAGTTGGGCAGTTTTTCATATACCCAGAGAATAGCCATGCTTTTCATCAGTCCACTATACCTTCTTAGAACATATGTTAGGGGCCCTCAGTTGGTATAAATTGAAGCAGTCACATAAACTTCATTTATCACTGAATAACAATACTAACAATACTACTAATAAAGAATATTTGCTACCCTGGCATTATTGAGAATTTTCAACTTGTCTACATGCATTTGACCACAGCATTATCCTAAGTACTGAATTCAGTAAGCCTTACTCCGTAGCGAGTGTACTTGTGCCAAAATAGTTGGTAGTTGACATGAAGTCATGTGGCCCTGATGCACATAGTGGGCGGGTTTACACAACACAACAAGCCACATTATGGAGAAAAATGATTGAGCTCCTTTTAACTCCGAAGCTACCTCCCCCTTTCCCCCTGCTTGGTTCTCCCCCGGGTATCCCAGAGAACACTAAAGTCACCCCCTCCCACTTCTCCCATTGTTTAACAGTGGCACCAGGGATGGGAGAAATGGGGAGGGCCCATTGCTTCAGCTTACTCATGAACCTGAACGCCAGCAGCAGGGGGAGCAACCTTCCCTCCACTGTTAGCCTGAAACAGCCAATGGGGGTGGTAAGGATGATCCCGGCAGAAAGGGACCACCTCTCTCTTCCAGGATCCAGGCTGTGTTCTGCCAGGCCTCCTCCACTGGAGATCAAGCAGAATGCTGCTTGTTCCTCTGCACTTGCTTGGCATAGCAGCCTCTGGAGCAGCCATGTGCTGAGCATGGAGGGAGGCTGAGCCGCACTTTGATCAGTCTACCCTAGAGAAGGCCAGTCGGAGCACAATTCACACTCCTGAAGCTGCCTGTCCTTTTAACTGGCAGCCACAGCAGTGCAGGGACCCTGTCAAGCTGCTCCAAGTGCCACTTGGGTGCTTTGGCACAGCTGTCAGAGGCACTCGTCCAGAATGGCAAACCTTGTTGTCACTCTCACCAAGTGACTGTCTACTCTTGCGAGCTACTGTTGGGCTTCTTGTGTTATCCAGGTTTGGATGATCTGGCAAGCCGAGCACCAACTTAGGATACCAGACGACAAACCATGGCTTGATAGAGTGGCGAGTAAGCCCCTGATGTAGGTGGACTTCGTAGCCACTCCACAGGAAAAGCACTGGGTTTGCAAAATACACTAAGCCATAGTGCCTTTGAAGCCATGGTGGCTTAGCAGTTGTGCATACCCAGCCAGAAGCTGGGTTCAGACAATCACTGGGAGCAAAGAAGGATTCATGAAGGATTCTTCGTTGCACTCCCCTCATGCTGGTCACATGCCATCCAAGTATAGTGTGTGGCTTCTCCTGTAGTCTGGAACTGGTGAGATGCATGACAGAGGTTGCTTTCAAAACCACTCCAGACCTCTCCAACAAGCCATGGGTTCTGAGAAGCCAAAGAGAACACAATGAGATAAAAGATGAAGATTTTGCAGGTAGAACAAAGGGGCAGCAAATACTGTTGATATAAGCAAGCTGGGGCAAATGGAAGGTAGATCTCCAATATCTGATTTCTTAGGCTCCTAGACATTGTATCCTGGTACCAAAGAATCAGTTTTTTAAAAAGGCAGATCACCCATGAAAACAGATTTTGAAATCATGTAGCTGGTTTCAGAGCAATATTTCAATAAGGTGACCACACAAGAAATTGTTTTTAAAAAGCTGCACTGTTGAAAAGTATTCTGTGCCCACATTACACAAACAAGCCTGAACTTTCTGCTTTATCCTCAGAATTCAGACACAATAATCAGATTGCTATGAGCTGAAAAGGCACGCTGGTTACTGGCATACAGATGGCCACACCAGGCATCCCATTTTGCTCAAGAGTTCCCACGTCTGAAAAAATGTAGACATTTATCAAGCAACTTGTCCTCAGGCAGCCTCAACAGATGTGCCATTCTGTGGATGGATCCTTTAATTTTTTTAAATTCTTGCTGAAATTTAGGTCAGAGTGAAAACAAACTTCATCCACAAACACAGTTGTGGTGTTTGTCACGGAATCCCTAATGTCATATATGTGAATGGAAAATGAAGCAGAACTATAAATACAGAAGGCATTGCTTAGAGATCCCCTGTAAATTTTTGCATTACTTTAAAGGCAAACAGATGTTTTCCAGTAAACAAATATTTTCTTCCCATTCTCTTTCTTTTACTGTTTATTTCTTAATTTAAAATGCCTTTTAGGGGGTGTAGGGGTGAGTTCCTAAGGGCTTCTAGTCAGAAAACCAAATATATTAAAATAAAGATGTGGAGATGAGGTACTATAAAATGGAAGGGAATAGAGGGAAGAATTTATAGCTAGTTTGTCTCACGAAAGTACTGTGGATTAGAGTGTTATTACACAGTAGGGAGGTTTATGTCTGTTTTACTGGAACAACTTGTTCTGGCAAAGGTGCATCAGAAGTGCCGTGTGAGTTCCACAGGGCTTGTTGCTGAGTGCTTGCATTCCTGTTGACTCTATTTATTATGTTTGTATTTTGTTCTGCCTCCAAAGAGGTCAAGTTGGCACACACGGTACCGCCTCTGTCCTTCACAACAACTCTGTAAGGTAGACTGACAATTAGTTACTGACTTGCGTAAGTTTACCCAGAGATATTGTCCTCATTTCTTTTGTTGCATGTTTTGTTGCCACTTTCCTCCTGCTTTATTGGTACTTTTCAATTTATTTTATCTATTTATCTTAATATTTATATATCACCCCATTCCCATAGGCTTTGGCAGTTTGCAAGAAATTAAAAACAACAGTGATTAAAATAGATTAAGACAACATGTTAAATAAAACTGACATGAAAACTAATCTGGGAAGATCTGTAAGAAGAGATACATTTTTAACTTTGTCTTAAAGGTGGAAATTTGGGAACTCATACACATATCTCCCAGCAAACCATTCTACAGTTTAGGGGCGACCAGTGAAAAAAGTCCTCTGGGTAGCTGACATTACACTTACAAAAGCAGACACAGAAGGGGACCTTAGCTGGAGAGATGGAATGTATGGGCAAAGGTGCTTCTGAAGGTATTTTGGACCTAAGCCATGAAGCACTTTAAAGGTAATTACCAGCACCTTGTACCGTATCCAGAAATGTATTGGCAATGAGTAGAAAGATTGTAAAATAGGTGATATGTGGTCCCTTTATCATATCCCAGAGACCAGCCTGGAAGCCATCTTTTGTACTAGTTACAGTTTCTGGAGTAGGCACTCTCAATTTCTAGAGTGCATTCCAGAAATCGAGTCTAGAAGTTACCAATGCATGTACTACCGTTTTCAGGTCATTCTCCTCCAGGAAGGGACGCAGTTGGTGAATCAGCCAAAACTGATAGCAGACATTCTTGGTCACGGCTTCTGTCTGAGCTGACATCTGAAAGGCCAGGCCAAGCAGGGCTCCCAAAATGCAAGCACAGTCTTTCAGGGGGGCCCATCTAGAACTGGTTGACACACCTTTAATAATGGTTTGGACCCTTAACAGCAAGCACCTCCATATTGTCTAGATTCAACTTCAATTTGTTTTTTTGTTTTTGTTTTGCCATCCAGTCCATTACCATATTCAGGCAATTATTCAGAGAGACACTGTATGTAGAAGAAGCGGCAGGTGACTGCTAGGCACTTGGTTCCCGGCAGCTGTGCAGATTAACACAGATGAGCCCATGTGAAGCCTTGGCTTGTCCTCTCTTTGACAGCTGACACACCAGAAAAAAACTACACATATCAGGCAGCCATAACTATGTCTTGTCAAAAGACTAACAAGACATTAACAAAATAATAGCAATTATGAGCCCAACTGTGCATGTTTTAGGTCCCATTCTTAAAAAAAAAAGCTAAGGAAGCAGTGACAATCCTTCCACAGTGCTATTTTCCACTGGGTGTAGGGCAGTCACTGAGAAGATGACAACAGTGAGCAGCAGAGGTTTTTATCCGTCTGGCCAAGTACAGTAAAACCTTGGATTGCAGGTAACTTGGTCTGTGAGTGTTTTGCAGGACGAGCAAAACGTTTTTCTGAATTTTAACTTGATAAACGAGCGATGTCTTGCAGTACGAGTATTACGCATGCTTTGCCTGCTGAGCGTCATGTCACAACTGAGCTCCAGTTCTTCTCCCTCTCGCTGCGGGTGTGAGTACAGCATTGTCTCCCCCCTCCACCGAGTGCGCCCTCGATCGTGCCCACCTCCCCCAAGCATGTCTGTGATAATGCCCGTCTCCCACCCCTCCTGTGCGCCCACTTCAAAGTTTTGTGATTAAAAAAAAAAAGTTACAGAACAGATTAACCTTATTTACATTGAACCTTATGGGGAAACTCGCTTTGATATACAAGTGCTTTGGATTACAAGCATGTTTCCGGAATGAATTATGCTCGCAATCCAAGGTTTTACTGTATCTGTAACTGTGCCTGGTTTGGATGATATGACAATTCATTATGGCTTTATTATACCCACTATATGGCTCATTATACCTATGGTGGTTGCAATCACATATAAAACAGGTCACCAGGCAGCCATGGACAACTTCTATTTTTGTTACATGCCCCTCTTTAATCATCACTGGTCCCATTTTTTGCCTTCTAGTGATGACTTGTCAGAAGTTTGTATGAGTAAGTTGCTAGAGTTATCACTGTTCAGGCTTCAACTTTCCACTCAGGAATCTTTAGAAGTTATTTTCCAATGGATGTGATTGATTTGGTGCATTTAGGTCTCTAGTGCACATATGGATTTAAAATTTGCATTGACACTAATGGCACCACGAGGTTCACATGCTGACATTTCACACAATACAGATGTTTATTTTGAATTACTGCATGTATATCCAACCTTCTGTGAAGCCCAAGTGACCATGGGCACATGCACTCCTCAGAAGATCACCTCTCAAGTCACTAGGCTGAACCCATCACTGCCTAGCTGTTGCAAGATTTTTAAAAAAAAAACCTTTAAAAATCGTTGCTTTTAAATCAGTGGATGACTGAATATTCTAGAGCAAATGAATGCTGTGTACAAGAGACTGAGCGATGCCTTTAGGAATGTAGAATTGCCAAAATAATGAAGAAATGTATCACTTAAAATGCGGATGAAGGAAAACTCCAAAATGGGTACAAAATGAGTACATGATCTGTACAAAATGAGTACATGATAATTTATATATGTAGATGCAAATTTAGATATAAGTACAATATATACTTATATATAGATGTACTATATATTTGTATAGTACATCTCACTATAATGTGGAAGGCTGCGACCAACTGCCTGTGCCTTGCTCAGTCTACTGTTCAGGTATGATGGATTGGTGACCCTGTTCTCCTTTCCTATTCAGATAAAGTAAGTCTTCAAAACAGGCCTGTGGCAGCCCTTCAAAGAGAGTTCTGTCCCCTGTCAAAAAGGAAATATGACTATCCAGGAGTCTTGGGCAGGAGTCATATATCCTAGTGATATATTCTCATATCCTTATAGTCACCTAGGAAATATTTGAGGATATAATTCAAGTATTGTCCTTAGAATTCAGAAAGAAACACTAGGCCTTTCCTTGTTGTGGTGCTGCCTTCAGCTCAGGGTATCACTTGAGCAAGAAGCATATGGCTCCAGGTTTGAGGGAGTCCTTGGCAATGGATTAGTACTTCTAGTCCTGCTTAGCAGCTTGGAGTTGAAATAAAGCAAGCAGAATGGAAAGATATTGTCTGCCTGTGGTTTGGGAACTTCCCTTTAAGAAACTAGTTCAGTCACCAGGAAGGAAGAAGAAAAGCATGACTGCATTCAATGTGGGAGGTGGGTGGTCTGAGGACAATTCCACAGCCATCCTTGGAAGGCCAGATAATAGGTCAGCCAGAAAAGAGGAACCAGAAATGTACAGAAGGAGCAAATTGCATATTGTGCACATGTGTGTATGATGAGCCCCAAGAGTCTTTTTAAATGAAAAACAGCCTTGAGGGATTGTGAGGTGCTAGAGGGGATGCTGTGGCCTGCTTGTGGCCACTGTGCAAACAGAATGCTGAACTAGATAGAGTCCTGGTCTGATCCGGCATGACTCTTCCAATGTTCTTGCATGTAACTTTTTTTTCACCACCTGTATTTCAATTCCTTTGCCCTCTGGCAGGGGACACATCCAGCATTATCCTAAAGGACACTCTTCTGAAACCCTGTGGATGTGGGGAGAAAAATGGGTCATTTTGAGCAAACACCCAGTGGGAAAGCGTTAAACATGTCCCTCAAGAGCCTTTATGTTCAGAATTGCAATCTCCCAACAACGGGTAGATTCACACAACACAAGCCACAGTGCTTTATTATTATTTTTTTAACCACCATTGGTTTTTCATGTCATCCAAACCCCATCATGGTCTTTAGACACCATGAACAGAAACAACCATAGGTCTGTTGTATGATTTCTTGGTACCACAATGGCTGGTTCAGTCACTTGGACCTAGAAAACACAACCCATCATGGTACCTAGGCCAGAACCAGAGAGCCACTTGGCATGAGTGGTCCATTGCCACTTTTGCCAAGCAGCTAGCCAGACAGAACCACCAACAGCTGCTGTTTTACGTGGCTGTCAGAGGCATTCCCATTCTGTTTGCATCTTGCCTAAATAATAATCAGGAGCAGGCAATGAGATGGGTGGTGCTCAGAAAGGAGCAGTGCTACCAGCTAAGTCCCCAACCTTACCCCCATTCTGTGCTGGGGTGGGCACCAGGTTGGGGATGCCTGTCTTTCAAGTGGACGTGAGGAAGGGGATTAGCGGAGAATCAGCTGAGCAGTGCTGCGGCCCACCCAGACCCACCACCCACATGATTCTGCCCCTCTCATGCTTGGGCATACAAGGGGCTTCTCTCAGGTGCATTTGCAAGGAGCAGTGGGAAAATCAGCTTACTTGCCCCCGTCCCCACTTTTGCCTCCCCTCCTCCCGCCTCATCGGCACCCTCATCCTCTCTGCTGCTGTGCTATGCAACAGAGGGTGCTTCATGGCCACAGCTCAGCTGGTGATCATGGCTGTCAAAGAAAGGCACCTCATTCCTACCCATGATCATCTCCTGGGATACAGCCTGGAGGCCCCAACTAAACTGCCTCCCCTCACTCACCCTAGATGTCTGGCAACCCTCATGGCAACAGTTTACACACTGCTGCAAACAGTGATGCCACATTTTAATTTGCGTCCTGGGACTTTCATCTATAACTGTGGACAGAAAGCTGTGAAGGAGAAATTTTACAGATAGCTGTGTGGGCTCAGGCTAGGCCCAGAGTCAGGTTCTTGGTTTCCCTCTTCTGCCTTTGAACTTTCTTCAGAAGTTGGCAGTGGTTCAAGGAAGGGTAGCAAAACAGGGCAAATGACAACTTCTCTTGTCTCCACGGCCTCCTCTGGTATGTGGCTGTATACCTCCAGGCTCCCTTAAGACTGCAGCTGGAACACAGGCCTCAGCAGAAGCCCCTGCCATGGAATTACCCTGCCATGGAATTACCCAAGCATGTTTGATATTAGCTAATTTTGATGAAATCTCTGCTAAGGATGTTTTCAACAGTGAGTCTTATGATTACCACGGGGGTGGAGAAGTTTGCAACAGGAAGAATTCCTGGTGTGACTGTTAGTGCTAATTTGCAATATCTTGTGGGCCAAAGTCCTCATTCTGGAAGTGGAAAAATCTGTTCAGATTTGGAGATTACTTAGTGTCCTTCTCTGCTCTTTGACCCTGTTCCTCCAATATCAAATGGTCCTTCCTAGGGAGAAAAAAAATCCCTCTACCAATGTTAACGAAAGAAGTTTGCAAGATTTTTTCCACACTCTTACTTTTTTAGAGCAGAGGTTAACAATTTCTCCATCAAGTACATGCAAAGAGGAGGGAGCATGTTTACATAACTGGCCATCAAAATTTGGATGAGACTGAATTCTGTTCCTACTATCTATCTTCTCATTTATTTCTTAATTTTGAGTGAAGAGAGAAGGTTACAGGAACACTTTTTAGGAAGCAAATCTAGCCATGTGGATTTCCCTAGAGTTGGATTGGAGTTGGCGCCTATATTTTAATTAATTAATTAATACATTTACTTGCCACTGTTTCAAGAAGTTCAAAGTGCCGTATGCAGTTTTTATCCCCCATTTTAATTCTTCCACTTTATTCTCATAAAGACGCTGCAAAGTAGATTAGGGTGTGAGGCAGTTGTAGGACCCAGTACGATTCATGGCTGAGTGGGGATGTGAACCTGAGTCAAGCCATAGTGGTAGTCTAGCAACTTATTCCACAAAGTCTACATACGAAGCTAATGCAGTGGGGCTGCTTGGGAAGGATGTTTGGTGTGTTTGGTGCAAAGAAAGTACTTTCAGTCCAGAATCAAAGTAAGGAACAACCAGTTACATGAGTTTGCAGCTTATGGTTATGCATGGCGCTGAGTGACTGGCTTCTGTTATGTCTTGAAACTCCACTCCTAATCGTGACAGCAATTGTGCAGTGTGTTTTAAAAGCATGTGTTTGATTTTCATTTCTTTTCTAAAGAAAAGGTGAATAAATGAATACAGCTGCCAATCAGAATATTGAATCCTTAACTGTTTTAATACATGAGACAATGTGGGCCTGCCTTGCATTCAAATTTGTCTATTGGTGATATTAATTGAAATAGTATATAATAACCTGTATTAATGCATTTCATATCTGAAGTTCAAACTCAAGGTCAGAGTGAACAACTAATGAATAAATATGCATGTGGTAGTTTAATGCATACCTCACTAGAAACCCGGTGATAAGGGCAAAGCAGTGCTTTATTCACTACCATGCCCTCATAATTTCATTATAGAACAGGAGTAGGTGTCCTTTGTGGGGCCACATGATGCTTTGCAACACAGTGCACAAAAGACACAGGGCCCCAATTGATTAAAATTCAGAGGACTTAATTAACAAAATATATGCAAACAAACTTAGGTAAAAGATAACATATGAAATGCATAAAAGCAGACATCTCCAGATTAATGCAATATTTATTAATTCATTTCATATTCATTTGCAATTTAATGCAAATGTCTCCTAATTGGGAATGTATTCAGAATTTTAAACTTCCAAGCAATCATCCAGATGGTCCTTCGCTATGTGTGTTCTGTATTTTTATTTGACTAATTTAATTGATGAGAAGAGTGTCTCACATAGGTAAGAGCCAAAAAGAAGTTAGTTTTGCTACAGCCTTCCTCAGCAAAAGACATTTTTGTGAATCAGATTCCAAAAATTGTCAGAGCCTATGTTTACTTTTCAAAGTCATTCTGAAAGCCGGTCAGCTCCAGCTCTGTTTGACCTGTTCCAAATTGACACAGTTCCATGCTGCAGTTGCTGTGATTTTAACTGGGATGCAACAAATGGCACCCCTAGTTTGATGGCAGTGAACTGGTGAAATCTGGAGTGGAATTGCTGCTGAAGTGTGTTGCCGAAGTGACATTCACTAAGAACTTGCTTCATTGCAAGGACATTATACCTAATGTTTAATTAATGTCCCCTTTCTTGTCATTTGAACTTGTTAGTTTAGGTACCAGCCTCTGGAGCAACAGAGAATAAATAGCAACAGAGATAGCCCTTCAAATATTTGAAGACGGCTATCATATCAGTCATAGCACAGCACAGCACAATAATCTCTTCCCCAGGCTAAACATTCCCAACTACTTCAATATCTCCTCACAGGACTTGGTTCTCCAGGGTCCTCACTAACTTTGTTGTCCTTCACTGCACATGTTCTAGTTTGTAAAAACTATTCTTAAACTGTGGTGCCCAGAACTAGACACAGTATGCTAAATGAATTCTGACAGAAGCCAAATAGAATAGTACTATTACTTATCTTGAATAGAATATTACCACTACTTCTAATTGTACTTTAACTGGTGCCACTCACAATTGCTTTAGCTCGTTAGCTGCTGTGTTGTGTTATGAACTCATGTCTTGCTTGCATGTGGTCTACCAAAACCCATAGAACTTTTTCACTTAGCCTTCTCTCAAGCCAGTTGTCACCCACCCTATATTTGCATATGTAATTTTCATTCCTAATGCAAAGCTTTATACTTATCTCTGTTGAAATTCATCTGTTCTGTTCTGTTCTTTTCTGTTCTGGCTCAGATCACCATTCCATCAAGATCAGCTGAAAAGCTCTTTTCATTTGCTCAACCAGTCTGGTGTCATCTGCAAATCTGTGAAATCCTGAAATAGGAATAGAATATATCCACAGCGTTTCTTTAATCTAACAAATTAGCAACTGAAGTCAAAAAAGAATGATAGGATCTTGAGAACCCATGTTTCTGGAGAACAGCTCTTCATAATCATAGAATAATTTTCTAATGCATACCAACTGATGATTGGATTATCTGTCTTTTCTAAATCCAAATCTAAATATTAACTCCTTGGTTAAAAAGAGTTCCAGAGCAGTTTACATATACTTGGTTAAGTAAGATAGTTTATGCAGTTCCCCTTTCTCAGTTTTTTTGGATTCTTCTCATTGTTCCTTCATATTAGATTGTTCCAAAGGTGAGTGGAAGCTGGGCTCAACCCAGGGAGAAAAATAAATGGTGACTCCTGTTTTAATTTCCAGGCTTGGTGTCTTGTGGCTAAAACAACAAAGATTCTTGTGGTACCTTAATTTATTTAGTCATTTATTTAGTCACATATTTATATGCCACCTATAACTGCCAGAGTGACCGCCCTGGGTGGCTCACACAATAATGACTAGCAAATTTATTTTGGCATAAGCTTTCATCATTGTTGTTCAGTTGCAAAGTTGTGTCCGACTCTCTGCAGCCCCATGGACAACATTCCTCCAGGTTCTCCTGCCCTCTGCCATCCCCCAGAGTACACCCAACCCCACACCCACCTCTCCAGTTACCCCATCCAGCCACCCCAATCTTTGCTGTCCCCTTCTCCTTTTGCCTTCAATCGTTATAAGCTTTCATGGACATTGTCTATTTCATACACACCCTAACTTACCCCCGAAATATGCCTTGAAGTGTTTTCCAGAGACTTTTTACCAGAAATCTAGCTAGACTAGTTTTAATTCTTTAAAAACCAAAGGAAATATAAGTCTCAGATTAAACTTCTATAATACTAGGTAGAACCGGCAATGAATTTCATGGCGTTAGAACTCTTGCAAACTTCCCAACTAATTCTTGGGATTAAAAAGCCAGTTTGAGATCAAGAAATTCTATTTCTGAATTTCCTGATTATGTCGTCACTCTACAAAAGTAAATGTTAATTGGAAACATTAAAATCCACTTTATGTTCTAGCTTAAGGGAAGCTTTTTCTAGGATAGTTTAAACTAAACTCAGCTTCAAAAGAAGCCGAAATATTTAGGGGTCTTCAAAACTGTATGTCATGTTGACTTTAATAGTGACCTCTTACCCCATTTTAATAAGGTCTAACTGCCCTATTTCAAGTTCTTGGCATTTGTCTGGCACACTAATGTCCATTTTTCACACTGTTATTTCCTTGGATTGTATTTTCCTGGCTGGTTTCTTTACAGTCTGTTTTAAGAAGAATGTGAACTCAATAACATTCTAATTCCAGTCAAACTTTCCAACCACAATTTTTAAGTAAATTTAACATGAGACCAAACACATCAGATCCTCAAGTGGTGGAAATGGATGGAGCTCAATATTTACACCAGTCTGCATCTACTTAGGATTTGACCCAAGACATTTCACCTATACAAAGTGTTTTCCTCTCTTTGCTTGGTAGCTGTGGTTTTTACTAGACGAATGGTGCTAATTCTTTTCCCCCAGTGGTGCCACACAGGGTGGATTATGTAAATAGCAGTGCCATGCATAGAAATGGGCACAGATAGGCATTTATGTCTGTTTTAAAAACTAATAAACAGAATCCATTTTTGTCTCATATTAATAAACAGCTTGCATAATGTTTTGCAGTCAGAGTATAATGGAAATCAATGTAAAAGTAAGGCTAAAAGGCAAAGTATGTTTTCCTGGGAGTACATTCCACTGAATGTAGTGGGATGTAGAGTAAACATGCCTAGGATTGGATTGCATGTTGTGGGCACATCCAGTATGTATCAGAATGTATCAGGCTACCCTCCAAATTCAGCTTTGCAGGGGGTGGATTTTAATCAAGAGCACAGCAGGGGAAAGGTTAACTTTTCCTCTATATCCGATAACTCCAACTAATCTTGCTCAGAATGTCCCACAGTGCTACTTATATATTTTAAAGTATATATTTTTATAACTATCAACATTATCATTGTTCTTTCTATACCTTCCACTAGCTGAAGTTCTCTGAGCTCTCAAAATACAAACTACACAATAAAAACATAAACATACCAAATTTAAAATAATTTCAACATCTAAAACAGCTTTAAAGAGATGCTGAGCTGTGCCTGATTTTTTTAAAAAAACCTAACACAAGTATGCCATCACGTGCCTGGAGGTAGAGGGCAATCTTAACCTGGCACTGAAAAAACTGACACAGGTGGTGCTAAGTGGGCCTCAGTGGTTCCACAGCTGTCTGTCGTCGTCGCCATAATCATCACCATTGTTTTCAAACAATGTGCAATCTAATTTGGAACTAGTGTCAGGGCAGAAACCTATGCATATTTAGACAGAAAAAATGTCCTGCAACTCCCAGCATTCCCTAACCAGCCATGAATTTTTTGTTGTTGGTCTTTGTTCTATCCAAACATGCACAGGATTGCACCCTGTTTAAATAGATTATTCATCTGTTTTTATTGAATCTTTCAAAACAACAGTAAGAGAACAACAGTGATACAAGAGAAGGGAAAGATGAATAAGATCAAATAACATAGGGTTGTTGTTTTTTTACAGAAAACGTATTTTTGTCTACAGCACTACATAAAATATATTGTATGTGTATATTTTCTACGTAGCAAACTTAAGTAAAGGTGATCATGCCTAAACTTCAGCAAAAGCAGCAAACATCAATATATTCATCTATTCCTAAATTATACTTAAGGACTACCCATTCAAATTTTGAAAGTTTCATTAAGACTTCCATCTACTGTGTTACTACAGGTGGCCAATGTTGTAGTACTAGTCTTTTAGCTGTCAAAAGGACATGAAAAATCCATTTGCATTGTTAAATTCCAAGAGATGGATACTTAATTCAGACTGTTGAGGAACTTTCCATTACATTTATCTGAGTTCTTAACTCCTCACAAAAGGAAGACACCACTATTTATTTATATTAGGAGAAGCATTAATGGGATTGCACCTCCAACAACTGGCTGGCTTAATTAAGGGCTTAAGCCTGATTTTCTGAGCTTTAAAGTGTGTCAACCCTAGCAATGGAATCAGTGTGTTGGCATCTGTAGGTGGCTGTGGGGGTCCCAGCACCTGGAAGAGCCTATCACTGACTCCTGTCAGGTTCATCTTTTCCCCAGTTTTGTGCTCTAAGCAGCATCAACCAGTTGAATCAAGCACTTGTTTTGACTGCCTATAATGCTCCTGAGTAGGTGCTGCTTTGAGGCATCGTGGGAATTTAAATAGTAGTGCTCAGGTACCAGTGCTTTTGCTGGTTGTTACCTCTGCCAAGTAAGCTTGCCAGTCCTTGCCCCAGAGAAGAAGAGGGAGCCCACCAGAATGCACTTTGGTTAGAGCTGATCCAATCTGGCACACAATGCCAAGCTGCGTTGGAGCCTTCCCATGAGTTAGTTTCATATGAACGTCCAGTGTAATGGGGCGACAAAGTAGCTGTTACAAAAAACTTCACAATGCTGATCTGGATCTAAACAGAATCAAGGCAGACACAAAGACGGTGCTCTGAAATGTGTAGCTTTGCTGCCATCTCCTGGCTAAAAGCTTTGTTAGCAATATCCCACCTTCCAGGGTCCACCAGATACTCGATAGGAGTTTGTTTTTCCTTTTGGTAACATTGGTTCCTGGGTTCTGTAGTAAATATTTACCTGCTTTTAAAATCCCATCTATGATCCTGGTATTGTACCACATGACAAAATTTTGCTTATCAACAATATAAACAAGAAACCTCCAAACAAGACTTAACATGATTCTTCCTTTTTAGTACATATGTGAATGATCAAACTTAACTCTGGGTTTTTGTCCTTTTCAGCACACATAACTAGTTCATTGAAACAATTTTATTTATTCATTTTTTACTGCAACATTTGTTGAAACACCCTTTAGAGCTAACTATTCTAAGGCAGTTCACATCATACTAAAAACATAAACAATTCTATATAAATACATCACACTGTAACATGCAAATCACAATGCATATTTAAAAACTAAGAAAACAGCAGTTTAAAACAAAAATGACCATTATGTATGTTTATATAAAGTAGCTTGACTATAGAGGATCAAAACAGAAAGCAGCAGAACCAATTCAGAACTCTCTAAATATTGGTTAAAAATACTTTAAACACTATTAAAAGTAGGGACTGCATAGAAACATAGAAACAGAGCAAGTCAGAAGGGGCCTCCTGGGCCATCTAGTCTGACCTCTGGCACCAGCCGGCTCTGCTCACGACATGCCCACCATGTGCATGTCCAGCCTATCTTTGAACACCCTCACCGATGGGGCTTCAAAGACCTCTCGCGGAAGCCCATTCCACACCTTCGGGGTCCTAACTGTCAGGAAGTGCTTCCTGGCATCCAAATGGAACCTGGGTTCCCTGAGCTTTGCTCGTTGGAGCGCGTCCTGCCTTCCTCTGCAGGGGAGAACAGGTCTCTTCCCATCTCCATGTGACATCCCCTCACATACCTGTATGTCGCCAACATATCCCCTCTGAGTCTCCTCTTCTCCAGGCTGAAGAGACCCAGTTCCCTCAGTCTCGCCTCATACGGCATCCCCTGCAAACCGGCCGCCAACCTTGTGGCCCTACGCTGCACTGAATCTAACCTGGCTATATCCTTTCTGTAATGAGGGGCCCAAAACTGAACACAATACTCCAGTTTGTGGGCGCACCAGAGTCATGTAGAGTGGTAGTAATACCTCTCTTGATCTAGAAGCCACACTTCTGGCTATGCGACCAAGGGTGGCATTCGCCCTCTTGACCACCGCATCACACTGCTGACTCATGTTTAGCCTGCAGTCAACCAGTACCCCGAGGTCCCTTTCACAAGTGCTGCTCTCCAGCCACTTGTCACCTGTACTTATGACACCCATTCCTACGCCCCAAGTGCAAGACCTTGCACTTATCCACATTGAACGCCATCCTGTTGTCTCCTGCCCACTTCCATAGTCTGTCCAGATCCTTTTGGATCTGGAGTACCTGCTCCTCAGTTGTGGCCACTGCTCCAGTTTTAGTGTCGTCTGCGAATTTGATCAGCAGACTGTTCACCCCTTCTTCCATGTCGTTAATGAAAAGATTAAACAGCATCACCCCAGGACAGAGCCCTGGGGGACCCCGCTTGTCATTGGCCACCATCCGGATGATTCCCCGCTAATAGTTACCTTCTGCTTTCGGTCAGTCAACCATGCCCTAATCCACCGGACAGTGCTTTGGTGTATTCCAAAACTCCTCAGTTTCTCCACCAGGATATCATGGGGCATTTTGTCAAAGGCCTTGCTGAAATCCAGGTATACCACATCCACTGCATCCCCTCCATCTAGCCATCTCGAAACCTTGTCATAGAATTCCACAAGGTTTGTCTGGCAGGACCTGTTTTTACGGAAGCCGTGTTGTGTGGCTGTCAGCCTCCCTTCCCTATCTAGCATCACTAGATCTCTCTCTGTTATGAGCCTTTCCATTGTTTTTCCTACAATGGACGTAAGGCTAACAGGTCTGTAATTGCTCATGTCCCTTCTACTACCCTTTTTGAAAATTGGAACCACTGATGCCACTCTCCAGTCCTCTGGAACTTCACCCGTTCTCCACGAGGCCTCAAAAATGAAGGCCAGTGGGTATGAGAGAACCCCTGCCAACTCTCTAAGTTCTCTTGGGTGTAACCCATCAGGGCCTGGCACCTTTGTAATGTCCAATCCCCTGAGGAGCCCCTTGACTTCAAGGGGGGGGTGACTCTAATCTGTGCCCCTAAGTCCCCAGCCTCATCTAATCTCTTGTGTGGATATCCCCCATCCTGCTTTGGGGAGAACACAAAATAGTCATTTAGCATCTGTGCCTGTTCCCTCATATCAGTCACTGGATCACCTTCCTCCTAATTTAGTGGTCCCACCACTTGTCTTCCCTTCCTCTTCCTATTTACATGCTGGAAGAAGCCCTTTTTGTTGCTCTTGATATTCTTGGCAAGTCTCAGCTCGTAATCAGCCTTAGCCTTGCAAAGAATCCTTCTGCAATGGGCCTCCTCCTCCCGATATACCCTTTTGTCTATTTGCCCCAGTACCCATTTCCTATGGAGGTTCCTCTTTCATCTAATCCCTCTAACCACCTCCTTTCGCATCCATGGCGGTGCTCTCCTCCTCCTCCCCACCTTACTAACTAGAGGTATTGTCAAGGCTTGCACCTCCAAAATCTCCCTTTTGAGTGCCATCCACCCCTCCTCAACTCGCTTACCTTCCAGTAACCTATCCCAGGAGACTTTCCCCAGTCTGGCCTTCAGTTGGCCAAAGTTGGCCCTCTTGAAGTCCCAGCTTCTAGTGCTCGACCTGCTGCACGTCCCCAGTCCCCTGATCTCAAAGCAAAGGATGGAGTGATCACTCGCATCCAGAGCTCCCCTAATCTGTACTTCATCTATCAGCTCCTCTCTATTGGTCAAGACCAAGTCAAGGATGTTTCCCCCCCGTCATCACCTCTCAGACCCTGTGTGAAAAACCCTCCCTCTATAGCTTCTAGGAAGCGACGTGACCTGGCTGTCACCGCCGAGTGAGTCTCCCAAGTAATATCCGGGAGATTGAAATCTTCCATAATTACTGTATCTCTCCCCCGAGATATCCTTAGAATCCGGCCTGTCAGGACCAGGGTCTCAAGTTGACTTGGAGGGCAATAACATACCCCCACTGTCAGGTCTCTTTCCTTGTCAAAACCCCTAAGTTTCACCCAGACTGCCTCTACCGAATCCCCATCTGTGCTGCATTCTATCTCACTGCATCCTATCCCTTCCCTGACGTATAAAGCCACGCCCCCACCCCTCTTTCCCTTCCTGTCCTTTCTAAAAAGGTGATACCCTTCTATGTTCACATTTCAGACTTGCCTTTCAAGTTGCCCCCACCAAGTTTCTGTGATTCCCACCAGGTCATACCCTCCTATTCCCAGGAGAGCTTCAAGCTCTTTCTGCTTATTACCCATGCTCCTAGCATTGGTGTACATCCACCTCAACTTCTTCCCACCACTTCCTTTCCTTGGAGTTCCCAACCTCCTCCTTTCTCCCATCCTCCCTGATACCTGGCCCCTCTCTGTAGGAGTCCTGTCAGTCCCTGCAGTACCTCTAAAACCTTGCTCCCAGAGCCCTTATCCTCTCCCCAGTGCAGACACGCTTCTGGGAGGCCTGAACCCCCCTCCCAGCTCAGTTTAAAGCCTTCCGGAGGAAGCTTGCTAGAGCATCTCCAAAGGACCTTTTCCCCATCCTCATGAGGTGTAACCCGTCCCTTGCCAGAAGTCCATTGGCAAGAAACCGAGTGCCGTGGTCGAGGAACCTGAAGCATTCCTTCTGGCACCACACCCGAAGCCAGTCGTTCACCTCAGAGACCCTCCTGTCCCTTCCTGGCCCAAATCCCCGGACCGGTAAGATCGACAAGAAGGCCACTTGGGCCTTTAGCTCCCTGAGTTTCTTCCCCAAGGCCTCAAAGTCCCTGGTGAGCCCGACCACACCTTGCCTGGCCACATCGTTTGTGCCCACATGGATCACCAGCAGCGGCTGGTGACCCCCGGAGCGAACAAGACGCTCCACTCTGTCCTTCACATGCCGGATGCGTGCGCCTGGCAGGCAGCAAACCTCCCTTGTCTCCAGGTTGGAGCAGCATACCGCCACCTCAGTGCCCCTCAGCAGGGAGACCCCAACAACAATCACCTGCCGCCATGTCTTCCTGGTGCTGGGCGGCGGCCGTGCCCTGGCCCTCGCCTTTCCTGCAGCGGCCTCCTTGGCGCTTGTCGCCCCAGGCTGGGGGTCCTGTTGGTCCCCTGAGGCCTCATCAGCCCCAGCCTCCCCAAGTGGAGAGAACCTGTTTCCCAGCTCCAGATTGGTGCCAGGAGGAGGAGGAGGCCGTGCTGGCCTCCTCCTCCTGTGGGTGACATACCTCCATGTCTCCACAGCTGCTCCTCCTGTGGCCTCTCCCTCAACCCTCTGTCCAGAGAGGGGCTGCTCCTGGGGGGCCTGGAGAGCTCTCTCGGCCCTCAGGCACCTCACCTCTTCTAGCAGGGTCACCATCTTGCACCGAGGGCAAGTGTAACCCTGCCTCTCCTGGGGGAGAAGGGCGAACATGTTGCAGCTGTCACAGTGGACAGCAACACCCATGACTCCCACCAAGGCCATCTCCTGGTCTGCCATTGGGATCCCTTCTGAGACCTTACCTTGGTCCCCTGCCTTGTCTGTCCTGCAGTTCCATTCACTCACCCAGTTCTCCCAGACAAAAACCCACCCACACACACAAGGATAAAATAAAATTTAAATTTAAATTGGAGGAAAAACAAAGCAAAGCAC
>NW_025335606.1:14074616-14158098 GCF_004798865.1 Varanus komodoensis
GGCGTCCCAGGGAAGGGAGTCCCCGGACAGCCCGGGCCACAGCTAAGGAACACAGACAAGGGACGACGCCAAGAGGCCAGAGCCAGAACGGTCCAGAAATGTGCCTTCCTAGGGAAGAGGTCCAGAAACATACAACCATAACCAAAAGGGTGCTTTCTCTTAGGGTGCTCACCTCCCTAATACATCTTGATGGTAGGCCAACAAGCCTCCACAGCCAATCTTAAGGCCTGGATCAGTACAGATGCATGCAAACTTTCAAATATAACTTTATTCCCAACTATTGATGATCACCACCAGAATGGTAAACAGAGCCCAGAAAAACAGCAAGAGGTAGCCACTGTAACCAGTATAGTATAGATGTGTTTTAAGCATGCAAAGTGCCTGGGTTGCTGCATCCCATACCAGCTTAAGTGTCCAGACCTTCTTTGAAGGCAACCTATGCAAAGTACATTACAATAGTCAAATCTGGTTATTAACAAAGCAGGCTTCACTGTGGAAGGTCCATTCTCTTTAGACAGGGTCACAGCTAGTGAATCAAGCAAAGGTTGCAAGCCTATACACACTTATTGAGGAGTAGGTTCCACTGGGGGACTATTGGTGCAGTATACAAGTTTAATAAAAACGAATAAATAAATAAAGGACAGTCCCTGCTTCAGAGTTTTCTGAAGGTGCAACGTGGTGTCCTGCAACAGCAGGGGGTTGGACTGGATGGCTTTCATGGCCCCTTCCAACTCTACTATGTAGGATTCTATAATTCAGTGGGTCAATGCGCATGACCAGTGACCATATAGCAGTTTTTACCACATTGTTGTGCCTTGGTCACTTGTATTGCTCTATGCATGTGGTGGAAACATTTTGTTGTGCACTGTTCATGTACTGAGAATTTTGCAATCCCTATTAGGAGGTAAGCCTTCCCATAAATCTCATGAGGTTGGATGGCTGCCAGTGTCAGCAGGCTGTGTATCCACTCCAGATGTTTTGCCAAACTAAGGAGCTATCCGTGGTGCTATCCTTAAAGGTTTGGGCTAAATCCTGAGTGGATACACAGCCCTGCTGACAGTGGAGCTACCACCTCCACAGGTTTTGTATTAGAAATCCTTGACTAGTGACATTGAATAAAGAAGGTACTCATGGCTACCATCGTCTTTTTAGGAACAGCTGGCCTTCTCCCTTGCTTCGCTCCATCTCCTCCAGATGTTACAGGTCTCAAATATTGTTATTTATTCACTGCATGTCCCCCGGTTTCCGGGCCTAAGGGCAACACCCAGCTGGCACAAAAACGTTGGCTAGCGTGAGGAGCTTCTGCCTGGGAAAGGTGGGAGTTGTTGCCCAAAACATCCTGGGGGAAAGACTGGCTTAACTCTTTATTTGCTCGGCGCCTGACGGGAGCCGCCCGCTTCTCCCTCGCGGACACACAAGCGCTCGAGACGCGCGCGGGCGCGGCCTTTCCGCCTCCCGGCGAAACCGGCACCCTCAGCCCCGCCCAGCGGCCGCCTCAGCGCGGCGAGGGAGGAGCGAGGCGGCGTTGCATCAGCTGCCCGCGCCTGCGCACTCCCGCGCCTTCCTGTTGGTGGTTACGCGTCGCAACGTGGTACCGGCTCCGGGATGGACGCGCCCGGGGAGCAGGTAAGGGTCGGTGTGATTTGTGGCCGCAGCTTCGGAAGGGGGCTGGTTGTTCCTGACCTGCCGCCGTTGTCTTCCCGGGCGGTGTTCCCGGGAGGCTGCTGTGGCGGAAAAGGAAGAGGCCGCGCCGGGCAAGGAGGAAGACCGCACTGGGTCCTCTCAAGGCTTGCCAGGGACCCGCTTTCGGGGGCGGGGAGGCTTCGTCGGGAGTCGGTCTAGGCTGGGTACCCAGCAAGGCGGGAGCTTTTCTAACGCAGCCCAGCGCTTCCATGAAGCCTTAGGCAGAGCCCCCTTGTCTCTATCCACAGGGGCGGTGTTAAGTACCGAAGGGAACTGGGAGTCAGGGCCACAAAGTTGTTTTTTGTTTTTTTTTTTTAAGTATATGCTGTAAGCTCTCTTCGTGTCTTCGAAGGTCCTATTTGTCACAAGGGCTGTATGAACAGGCGAGAAGAGGGCATTTGATTTCCGGGAAAGATAACCCCAGCCTGAGAGAGTCAAAGGCTAAAGTATATGTGAGCAAAACCTCAGCTAATCGAGGGGGGCCCTGTACCTTTATTTTGCTTGCTGAGATCAAGGTGCAGAGCCCTGATGATCTCTGCTGTATCTGGGACAGCAGGAATAGATTGCTTCCCAGAGATTCAGAGCTCTTGGTGAAAGATGTGGGGTTCCAGCCTTTCTAGGCTGTCTCCTAATCAGAGCAGTAGAAAGGAACCATTTGCTTATTTTTCTGGAGTTTACCACTTGCCTTCCCCTTTCTTAGTCTACCCTTTGTTAAATTATAGCCTGCAACCCCTTTGAGGCAGGGGTTGTAACCTTTTGCCCCAGCACATAGGGAAGTTGCTATAAAAATAAATAATGAATATCGATGGGGAGACATTTGAGTTCTCAGATGCTCTGCAAACCTGAAATATTACAGCATTAGCCCTGGACCAGGTAACCTTTCGTCATAGCTATAGCCACCATCTCCCCACATTTGCTTTTCTCATACGACTTGAGCTGGGTGTCTTCAAGTGTCTGTTTTCAAGCCCACACTGCAGTGTTTTATGCTTTCAAAGAACTAAGGTTAGCATCTACAGCATGAAAAAGTATGACAATCTTCCATATAAGATAGGTGAAAGCCTCTTTTAAGAAAAGAATAAAAGAGTGCTTTTAAATGTATTCATTGTGTAAATACCCAGTTTGTAACCTAAAATACATGTAGTACCATGAACTTTCATTGGCTGTCTACTTCATTAGATGCTGCAGCAGACAGCATCCACAAAAACTTATACTGTATGTATTGCTCTTTGGTCTGGGTTTTGTTGCAACAGACTAACATGGCTACACCTCTGGATCTTTATTTTTAAGCTTTGCTGTTATACTTATTTTGAACTAAGACTCTGTGATAGAACACAGGCTTCACATGCAGAATGTCCAACATTCAGCAATGTAAAAACACCTGCCTAAAACTTTGGCGAGTAGCTGCCAGTCTGTATTGATAGTACTGGGCTAGAGAAACCATTGATCTACTCAGCATAAGGCAGCTTTCCATGCTCCTAATATCTTACTTTAAACTCTTCTGAGAGGTCTGCTACAGAGCAACCAAGGAATGTAATAAATATCCATCTTTGAAGGATGCAACTTCAAAGACAATGTACTCTTTGGATCACCAGATTTGGAGGACTAGTAAGGTGGACCATAATGACTCACACAGCACAGTTAGCAATAATGAATACAGAACACCTAATCATGTCTGTGGTTTCTGATTAATCTGTAACAAAATGGTGTGATTGGTGAATTCACCCATAATCATAAATTGTGTGATAAAAGGGTAATAAAAATGCAGTGAAGTGCTACTAATTTAACCACCCAAAATAGTAGCTGTCAACTTTTAAACACATGGGAAAAGTGTGTGCCCATCTGTAAACCAGCAAGTGGCATCAGTGCCCTGCAAGCATGAAATCCTATGGCTGTTAGTGTCTAGTACCAGCTTCAACTCTGGAAACTTGATCCAAGGTCAAAGCCGGGACCCCAGGCTTGGAGCAGTCTCCTCCACCACCACTATCCCATGTCCCACCACAACCCTTGTAGAAAGAACTGTGCCAGCTGCTTCTCCAAGGTTGGAGAAGGAATATGGGGAGTGGAGGGAGACCAGTGCTGCCATGAGAAGAGGTGTCCTAGTGGTGCCTTTGTCCCTTTCTCTTGCTCTCCAGGGCAAGGGAAGCCAAAATCATCCACCTAAGTATTTTATAGGGAGGGAGACACAGAGGCAACCTTCATTTCTGCACTCCTCCTGCCTTGTATAGGGTGCCACCAGTTCTCCAAATGCAAAGTGTTTGGGCACTTGGATTGGATTGTACCTTTAGTAATGTTAATGATGACTCTTTGAATCGAGTGGTTTGATTATTTTCTCTTATTGTTTCAGACTGTTGTTGGAAAAGAGAAAAAGAAAGATTCAGAAAAGAAAAAAAGCAAGGAGGAAACTGGTGTTGGTGGCCGCTCAGAGGTAACTCTCTATCTTATTTCAAAACAAGCACTAAAGATTGAGCTTTACAAAAATTATCACTGTAACTTGCCCTCATTTTCATGCAATTTACTGTCAAATGGATATTCTTAGAGTAGTGCTTTTAAATTTTCTCTCCATGAATTCGTCACAATCTGAGCTCAGACAGTGCAAAAAGTGAGTCTTCTGCTGGCAAGGTAACTCATCTACCCACCAACTCTTCCCCTTCTTTCAGCCAGCCTTACAAGTTAAGACCTCAGTGTATCACAGCCAGCCACCCTACAAGAAGGTGGTGGTGGTGGTGGTGGTGGTGGTGAATGTTATTTCTGTTCTATACCATCCCACAGCCAAAGTCCTCTGGGCAATACTCTGTAGAGATTTGACTGCAGATAGCTCAGCCCCTTCAAGTCTATCTAGCTACTAGTCAGGTGCCTACATTCTCTTTGTGAAGTTGAATTGCAGAGAGGAATGTACAGACTTGTTCTAGATCAAAAGTTGAGCTTCTGAGGCTTGTTTCATTCCTCTTCTGGTAACTGATTGCTCTTGAGACAGTCAGGTAAGACCATGAAAATAACTTTATAAGTCCCACATAATCTAGAATTGTGTTTCTAACAATGGCTACCCGGAATATAAAAGCAGAGTATTAAGGCAACAGACTCTTTTTTCTTTGCTCCAAGCATTTTATTTTGCGTAATGTGCTGTTCTTGAATATTTCTTTATGTACAGCATTTATATGCTACCCATTAGTCAAAAAGACTCTCAGAGTGGCTTTGGTCTTGGTTCTATGCATGCTTGGGCAAGACAGCCAGCTGACTGAGGAATTTTGACAGTTGTCTAAACATTCATGGGATTGTGCTCCTTCGAAAGCTAAGTAGTAGGACAGTTTCTGCTGTCAAGCTTACAGTCTAAATGAAGACATCGCATACAAGAAATAAAGGTTAAGGAAGAAGGGACGTTCCACTTAATTACAATGGCTTATAGTGAAATAACTTTATAGTCATAGCATACAGAGACAGTTCTGGTTTGCGCACATGCTTCCAGTGACAGAGCTGCTTGCATGACATCTTAAACTCACAATATAATTAAGCTAATAAGTTTTTGTGCAACCACCCAGTGTGTTTGTTTAGGCATAGTTCAACATACATGAAAGCTTTAAAGTGTAATCCCGTACACTTTCAAACATGCATTCCGTTGTGCTATTAGATATGGCAAGTGGAACTTGCAAGAAAATATTGCAATGGAAATTGCATCTGTTCAGGGTTCTGGCTACCCTATTCATACCCAATTGACTCTTTTGTGGTTCTTCTGTCTCTTTACTATAGTGTCTTTCTTCTAATATGCTGATACTTCTGTCATATTCAGTGATTGTTTTGGCTATGTAAAGAGTGGCCCTCAGAGAATAACAATCATGATTAATGCAGGTAATATTGTGCTGAAATTTGATAATCAACAAGACCTGATTCCATAATATGTCATTTTTGTTTTCTTTTGCTATTCATGTGCAGCTGCATCCTTGGCCTGAATATATTACAGAGCGGTTAGAAATATATCATAAACTTAAAGCGGAACATGATGGACTTCTGGCAGAACGAGCTGCTAAAGAAAGCCAGCCCATTAAGGTTACCTTACCTGATGGCAAACAAGTTGATGCTGAGTCCTGGAAGACAACACCATACCAGATTGCTAGTGGAATCAGGTATGGGTGCTAGAGAATTCAGATTGCCTTCTCCAGATTGCAAATTTGCATTTCATTCTTAACGGTATATTAAATAGCCTCTCCATTGCTCTTGGTATTCTCTGTAGTGATCCTTTTCTCTAAAATTAAATGCAAATTTTGTGTGTGTTTTTAAAAGTAGTTTATTACTAGAATAATCTAATCATTAAGATATTTGTGCCAATATGATTTAAAACAATCAAGAAATTTATACCTTACAAAAATATTCTTCTACCAGTGGTAAAGTATGCTTGATCCAAATTTCTGCAGTAGAGCTGCTACCAGTGAAGCATTTCATGTTCAAAACTCCTGGCTCAGGGCAGTAGCTTGCTGTTGATGTGGGCTGCATCCTGCAGATAAGGTTTATTTATGGCTATGAGTCCTTTGTATGCTGTGAAATCAAAAACATGGGATTTCCTGACACGATGACTACCACATGGTTAAGCAATTGACTGCATTTTTTGCTGCACCAAGCGCATGAATAAATTTTGTGGAAACTTCATTCTTATAGCTCAGAATTTGTCATCTCCATTGTATATTTTGTTTGTTTGCCTGACATTAGTTATTGCTGCACTTAGGCTACAATCCTATACTTACCTTGTAATAAGCTTAATTGAATTTAGTGGGATTTTATTCTTGATATACATGTGCAGGATTATTGCTGCTGTAGTTATCATTACATTGCATCTATTCTCTTCTGAGGAACCCAAGGCATCTTGTGTAGTTCCATTTTATCCTCAGCCTGTAGGAGCTTCATGGCTCAGTGGAAATTAGAAGCTGGATCTCCTGGGTCCCCTGTCCAGCATTAACCACCACAGCACACAGGCTGTCAGATTACACTGATAATTACACTTTAGGAAATGTTCTGGTTTTAAGGCAGCTGTAACCTATGACTATTAAGCAGAATGAATTAGAGCATTTATTTATATGCATATATGCATACACACATGTATGTGTAGAGGGTTGATACATGAAGGGTCCATCTTCTAACAACTGTGTACACACGCACACACATGCACGCATGTACATGCTCGCTCACTGTGAGTTTTAGTCAGCCAGGAAGGAAACTTCAAGGTGATCCTGACTTATCTGGAAGTTTCCCAGGAGGTGTGTTCTATAATTTCTCGCAGGATATGTCAGTCTTCCTAAACACTCCCACTGTTCTTCATGATAGGGCAAGGAGGGATTTCATGGGTTTTCATTGGCTGTTTCCTATTACAAACTGTTTGTGACAGTATATGGCATGAATCCAGTCAGGCAAGTTCCAAATAGTATAACAGATATTTGACACTAGCAAATTTACCATAAGATACCATAGTTCTGTTTGCCAGCAAGTTCTCGAAGTGTGTTCATTATCAGAAAACAAAGCTCAGAAAACCCCCTCATCTGAACACACACTGTTTTATGTTAGATCTTTAAATGTCTAAGATTGGGAAATTAGGACTACCAATCAGCAGCAACTCATGTGTCACTTAGACATCTGTTTTTTCTGAGTGTGTGCCAATAGCTTACATACCTGTTTATTTTGCATTTTTAGTCAAGGCTTAGCTGACAACACTGTTGTTTCTCGAGTGAACAAAGTGGTTTGGGATCTCGATCGTCCACTGGAGGGAGACTGTACCTTGGAACTACTCAAGTTTGATGATGAAGAAGCACAAGCGGTAATCTGCAGTTTGTGTGATTACTCAGTTGTTGAGTTATGGGAGGAAGACTGAAAGAGAAAATTTCTGCTGAAACTAGTTTTCAGGAATAATTGCAGAATATGCTTGAAATAGGAAACACGTACTTCACAGGAACTTTACAGGAAGTGACACCAAAGTTTTCAGCATCTAGCAGCTGTGAGAGTGATAGATTAACTTATAATATGACACTCCTATCATTGCTATTGCTTAATGATGCTTAAATAGAACTGTTGTGTGTTTTGTTTTGTTTTGTTTTTTGGAGTATTCTACAAGACTAATAGATGCTGCATTATTTGGAGCCATTTCTCACACCTTGTGGAAAAAGCAGAACTATATGTCTCACTGCAATAATCAGAATACTGAGTATAGCTATTTACACAATACAGTAATTAGCACAGAAGCAGTAAGCTAAGCTAGCAAACACCTCTCAGAGAAATACATGAAAGTAGAATAGTGGGTTGCACAGATAACCCCTTCTCCTCTTACATATTTATACCCATTTACTTATGTTACATCTCAAGATGGATTTTATTTGTGAACCAGTCTGAAAATCAATCTTGGCTGGAAGCTAGGAATAATAATATTAATAATAGTGTTTTAGCATATTAGTAGGAAACAATAGTGTGGTAGCTACATGTGACATTCCATTCCTTCTTGTATTTAGCTTTGTGCTTTCTAATAGCAAGTAAGTTAACCATTAGTCCTTGAAACAAATGTAGATTGAACACTATTGTAAGAGTAAAATTTAGACAGATAAATATTTATTTTCATGCAGAATGTTTGAGAGTGATTGAGAGTGCCATATGTGGATATTTGTTCCATCTCACCATTGCCAATGAACTCCAGTTCATTTAAGTTTGAAGGTTCCTGGCTCACACAGTGTATGGTCTCACATGCAAACTTGAGACACAGTCTACTTGAGAGTTTTTCTTTGTATAAATGTTAACACTTTGTCATAAATGGCTTTGAGATCACACTTAGTGCATGAATCTATAAGCTGCTTACTCTCATTCTGCATACCACAGTGGTTTGTTGGACTGCTTCAGTTTGTAAATTGGATCATGTTTGCAAAACATAAACTGGTGGTTACCTTGAACAGTAACCTAAGATCCACATATTTGAACTTCTTGTCCTACATATCAGAGGATATCATTTTTGGAGCTATGAAATATACGTATATTTGCCTTAAGGCAAAATTGAAAGCTTTTAATTATTTTTAATTGAGATTTTGACATAATTGTTTATAATAGACACAAAAAAGGCTAAGCATGGCTTTCCAAAGTACACGTTTTAAAATAAAACAATGAGGAAGCAGTCTGCCTTATAGAATGCTTGATTGGCAATCTGATTTTACCTGCATACAAGAAATGGATGTGAACTTTAATTTTTGAAGTGTGATATTCAGTTTTTAACTTTTGCATCACCACAGTTTTGCTTTTGTATTAGAAGTGGCCATGTTTAGAGAAGACTGTCATATTTAGAGAAGACAGTCAAGATGCGTGAAACTTTTCTACATCATTTACATTTCTACATCACTGACATGCATGTGTACTTACATGCCAATTTTCCATGCAGTGAAATCCTGAACCTGAGAACAATGAGTAGGGAAAACGTATTTGCAGTGCAGCAGTGAGCAGCAGCACTTTCTGTCAGTGCTGTCTAATTCCTCTGAGCTTAAAAAGCATTTTTCCTATATGAAGGAAATTCTTTTTACAAAGGGGCAGTGCAGGTTGGGATAAGTCAGTGAGTCCTATTGAAAGGTAGCTTTTCCCATAATGTCTTTGAGCAAGAAAAGCAACTGCTACTATATTTTCCAAACAAGCTTTTTTGTTTGTTTATTTAATTGATAAATCCAATATATGACTATTATTCATTCAGTAGGATAGAAGTTAGGATGGAGAAGAGAATGTGTTTTTAAAAATTATGCTAAATAGTACAACATGAGTATCAGAAACTATAGTTGCAGTTTTTTTACTCTTCTGGGAAAGAAAACTGATAGTGGATAACAGCCAGGTGTCTTATTCTGCTATTTGTCTTCCCTCTTGCTAGGTGTACTGGCATTCAAGTGCCCACATAATGGGCGAAGCCATGGAAAGGGTATATGGTGGCTGCTTGTGCTATGGTCCACCAATAGAGAATGGATTTTATTATGATATGTTCCTTGAAGAAGGGTAAGTGTTTTGTTTTTAGCTGGATTGTTACAGCCTGCTTCAGAGAGAGGAAAATGCAATTTCCCCAAAATCTTGGGCTGAATAAACACTTGAATTTAACAGAACAGCCCTGATGTTGAAGTCTGACATATCCAGAATCCTGACAGCTCCCCACTGATAGAGCAGAAGAGAATGCTTTTTTCCCTTTTCTGTCCCTCCCCCTGCCTCTTTTTAAAAACTGTTTTCCTCAGCCTGATGCCAAATGAAGAACATTAATTGTGCCAGTTCGTGGGCTGTTGTTTTCTACCCCCATTCCAAGGGTGCGTCAGAAGGCAATGAACACACTGCTTCTTTCTCGACATCTCTGGGATGCTTCCTTTTTGTTATTTGTGGAATTTCCACGTCCTTATGGAGGATACTTGCACAGTCAGGTTTCCCTCTCCAGTAGAAAATTTCTGGCTACCTTCAGAGAAGATATTTTAAAACTGTTTTGGTATTGTGAGTTTCAAAGATCAAAACAATAACAAAACAAGAAATGAACAATGGAAATAAACATATAAATAAACGGAGTTTGTGAAACTGTTACAATTAATACATATATACAGCAGGATCCATATCCATGTAAATTGGTTCCAACCATCCCCAGCAGATACCTGAATCGGCAGATAATGGGAAAGTCTGTACTATATACTGGGTTGGCCAGACTTGCTCAGCGGAAGAGCCACATATGGTAAATGTCAGGTGTTTGAGAGCCACAAGTGGGTGCCTGTGGACCGTGGCAGTGGCAGGTGACAGCAGCAAGCCCAAAAATAAACTATATACCCAAAATAAACTTAAATATGCAATATACATTTCTTTTTTTTCAGTTTCATTATTCTTACCTCAGCATACATTTTTTCTTGCCCTATTAAATCAAGAATATTCACTTACAGAAAGCACTTAATCACTTCTCTTTGGTACTTTATGACTTCTCTTTCGAACCAAGGTCAACCATGGTTAACTGAAAATGTAGTAACCAAGCCAACAGATATGGAGGTCCTGCTATACTATGTACACCTAAATATTTTATGTATAGTCAAATATGTTACTATTCTTAGGCATAGTTATACCTAGACTTCAAGAAAGGCAAACTAGATATCCATTTGTAGATTAAACATTGTAAACTCCATTCAGAAATTGAGAGCTTTATCAAGTCTTCAACCCATTGTATAATTGAAGGTGGCCATTTGTCTTTTGGATGTTTTAATATTAGTCAGAGAATCCTATGGCCCCTGGGACTGTTTCTCAGCAACCATAGGATTGTGTTCTAACAATTTGTTTTCAGTGATAGCTCCAATTTGTGGAATTCACTTCCAAATGAGGTCCATTAGGCCATATTTTTACTGGCTGTTACAAAGGGCTTTAAGACCCATTTGTTTAATGCAGCTTTCTTAAAAAATAATACTTATTTGGAGAGCTGTTGATTGGTGTTACTAGTATTTGCTTATTTTTAGGAATCTTTTCAGTTCCTGTTAGGCCTAGTTGTTATTCATGTTGTACCATGTTAAAGTTTACTGTTATTTATATTTTTCTTTGGAAGCCATCTTGTCAACATTTTTACTCTGAATGGGGGACTATAAAGTGTTTATAGTCAGACAGTCTACCTAAACCATGGACTGTTATCCTCCCAGGTCCAAAGCAAGACCTTCCACTGCCTGCCGCAGAAGGATGCACTGTCACTGTTACAGAGGTGGGGAGAGCTGTAGTGCCAGTGCGCTGCTGGTGGGATTTGGCAAGGCAGCGAGTGGTCCTGTGCCGCTGCCAGGCGTGGGAACGCACACACTGCACCGCTGCTGCTGGGAGTGGAGGGACACACGCCGCCACTGCGTGCTGCTGCCAGAGGGGAGTGGGAACCCCCTGCAAGTGGTCGCTGCCACTTCCTTCTGGCCTCCCCTCAATATGTGTCCTTTTGCTCAGCAAAGCCTTGGCAGTGAGGAAGACCACCCTGAAGACCACTTGTGGTGCAGCAGTACAGGCAATCTCCACAGTTACCGTCCCCCCCATGGATTGGTGTGAAAAATGAATTCAGTGTGTGGCATTTAGTTGGGCAGGCTTTGCAGATTATTTTTTGATGAATACACGGAGATGGAAGAGAGTAGAGTCCAGGGAAGCAGTGTGTACTGTCCTTATCTGTTTTCATTTTGTTTGCTCCAGAGGTGTCTCAAGCAATGACTTCCCTGCTCTAGAGACCCTGTGCAAGAAAATTATGAAAGAGAAACAACCTTTTGAGAGACTGGAAGTTAAGAAGGAAACTTTACTTGAAATGTTTAAGGTAGTATCTTACCTGATTTCATGTCAGCTATAGTTGATACAGTTGCATTAGTTATGTGTTACCTTTGTAGTACCTTTCCCTGATTGTTGGTCTGTCTAGTCCTGTTCTTGACAGTGGCATCTGGCAACTTACTCTCCAGGGGTACTACGGATTTTATTTATTCATTCATTCATTCATTCATTCATTCGGAGTGCTTGTATGCCGCCCCATTCGCATAAGCCTCAGGGCGGCTTCCAACAAATGACAATATACAAAATATACAGGATTGGAAACATCCTGGAGTTAGATAAAAGCAATAAATAATTTAACAATCAATTAAAATAACATTTAAATGAAAAGGTCTTGGCCTGGCACTGAAAAGCAAATAATGACGGTGCCAGGCGGACCTCTCTGGGGAGCGCATTCCACAGATGGGGTGCCACCGCAGAGAAGGCCCTCCTCCGGGTACTCACCCACCTAATTTCCTTCACGGAGCATTCCCGGAGAAGGGCCTCTGCCGCTGATCTTAGAGGGCGGGAGGGCAAGTATGGATGGAGGCGCTCCTTCAGGTACCCAGGTCCCAAGCCGTTTTTAAGATTGAATATGGGATTTCATATCGAAAAAGTATTGATTCTTTTATTTGAGTTATGCATGATCCTCTCAAATCAGGTGTTTGTAGAACTTGAATACCATAGTGGAGAGAGTGCTTTGAAAAAAATCAAAAGCACTGGTAGTACTAGGCTTGGCTTCAAGGATTAAAGATGGAATTATGCTGTAGAACTCTAAGAAATCTAATCTTTCTATGTGCTGAATTTCTTATCACCTCTAAGTGCATGAGTGCGTGCTTGTTTTCTTCTTTCTTTGGTTTGTAAATGCTCAGCATTGTCAGAATTAGGTGGCTTTGGGCAATCATTTTTTCACTCAGTGTTTTGCAGCTGCTGAGATAGAATCCTCTATAATATTGTTTTGTAGGATCCCAGTGTGGGAGGGTTCTGTAGCTTTCAGGCTTCTGCTTCCTTAAGCCTTAAAGTCAGATGGAATGGAGATTTCAGCTAGCTCTGCTCTATAATAGAACACAGTTGCAATTAACCACATCTTGGGTTACCTTTTAAGTTGGTTTAATTTTGTGGGATAGAGAAATAAATGTCTTAAATGCCTATAGAATTCTGTTTTGCTGTTATTTTAATGTTGCAGACTTTTGCTGACTATGCTGTGGCAACTGTTTGTAGGCATAGAATTTACATTGTAGCATGGCAATGATTTAACTCTAGTTCATTTAACTTTCCCTTAGTACAACAAGTTTAAGTGTCGCATCTTGAATGAAAAAGTCAACACTCCGACCACAACTGTGTACAGGTAAAAATTCAGAAATCAACCAAGCCCAAATCTCCTATAATCTGATGGCATAGTGTATCACAGGAGTCTAAGGTTCATCCTTGTCTTTTAGGTGTGGCCCTTTGATTGATCTTTGCAGGGGACCTCACGTTAGACATACTGGGAAAATCAAAGCATTAAAAATACACAAGGTAAGGAATTAAATTCTTCTCCAGTGCATTGGTTAAGTAAAACTACAGTAACTGAAACAGCGGATATGGGGGTTTTACTGTATATTTAAAATTATCTGTGAATATGACAAAAAATGTTATTCAGCTGTTCGGTTGTGTCTGACTATAAGTGATCCCATTGGCCAAATCTTGCCACACTTTTCAATCCAGTGCCACATGACAAATATGTAATTTTAAATACAAATTGTATAAACAGTGATGCCTTCCTATAAAATGCATATTTTTTGTACACTGGTGTTAAACATGTTGTGATTTCAGAACTCCTCTACATATTGGGAAGGAAAATCTGATATGGAAAGTTTGCAGAGAATTTATGGAATTTCATTTCCGGATTCAAAAATGCTAAAAGAATGGGAGAAGTTTCAAGAAGAGGCAAAGAACAGAGATCACAGAAAGATTGGAAGGGTGAGATTAAGTTCCTGGTGGCATGGACTGAATAATTTATGTGAAGAGAGAGTGTCCCACTTGTGGAAGGATATTATACTAATATTTGTGTATTTTAAAACCTTTTAAACATTTTACTCTTAAGGTCTGCTTTAAAGAACTGTGTGCTTAATAGTACTCAAGAATTATGCATGATTTTTAAATCCCATTTTTATATTTCTGTGCTATCTTTAATAGGACTGCACACATACCAGCTTTTAGGGTTTCTGTATTGCTTTGTCACCAGTATTAGAGGCCTGATTCAAGCCTCCTTTGGAAATAACATGGAGGCAGATGGAACTCTTATGGAGTGAACACTATGCCACAACCTGTGGGCACAACCTGTGTATTTTCAAAGATGATGAACCTGTAACGCTCATTGAGTTATCAGTTCTGTATCTTCTAATATCCGTTGCTTTGAATGTTTCCTTTTCTTTTTCTTTACATTACGGGAGAACGTTTTCTCCTCTGCTTTTTATCCTGGCTTTCCTAGAAATTATTCATACTTTCTTGGGGAAGCTGTATATGTTTCAGAACACTGAGCTTCAGACTTCCTTAGTATGATCTTATTAAGTGATTATTTCATTGCTAGCCAAGAACTATGGACTACAATGCTTAAGGATTGCATAAATGAAGCCAACTGGAGCCAGGGGTCAGACTAGATGGCCTGGGAGGCCCCTTCTGACTCACTTTGTTTCTGTGTTTCTAAGTACAGGGTAGAAAATGCTTAGGAAAACTGTTTTTTTCCCCCCTACAGGATCAAGAACTATTTTTCTTCCATGAACTTAGTCCTGGTAGCTGTTTTTTCTTACCAAAGGGAGCTTACATCTATAATACTCTAATAGAATTCATCAGGGTAAGTCAAGACACCAAAGCCGCCCCACAACCCCCTACTGAATCCTTTGGAAGTACATGAGGAACTGAATTGTATTCACACAGAGGGCAAAATTCCTCTTGCAGGCAGATGAAGGGGAGTGCTCTTTGCCATTAGTCCTGCACTTGTGACTGTGCGCAGTGGCATAGCAGGAGCTTGCTGAATTGCTTATTTTCTGTTTCCTAAATCGTGCAAAACATCAGACTATTTATGAAACTTCAGCTGGACTGCAATACAGCTGCTGGTGGCCTTCAGCTTGTTAGGTTGTATGTTGCCCTGTCTTGCCTAAAGCTGCCTACATATAGCACAGCTAATCAGTCTTGGCACCCTGTACAGTTGGCAGCTATGTAATCCAGTTCATGAATTGGCTCAATGTATTTCTTTTGAACTGAGGGCTCTTATATTGCCCGTCAATACATATATGTATGTATCTAAGTAGGAAAATAATGAGAGTTAGATTCTAGCAGCATTTGCTTAAATGTAGAATCATGTCATAAGCCCATATATACTGTGCTGATACACTGGCATCAAAGGGAATGTTGAAGCTGGAACCTTTTCTTCCATTGTATTCTTCCACTTTTTCTCTAGCTTACCTCAGCTTCCTTCTGGATTTTAATAACAGGGAAAAGCAAATTAATAGGCCCGTTCTGTTGAGTTGCTGGATTAAATGCTCATCAGTAGTAGGGAGAAGCAAGGCTTTGCTCTAGGGATTCTTCAGAATTTGTCAGATTCTTCTAGCCTGCTCATATATGCTTCTGATTTTTAATAATCATCTTTCAGAGTGAATACCGAAAGCGAGGATTCCAAGAAGTTGTCTCCCCAAACATCTTCAACAGCAAGCTTTGGATGACCTCAGGGCACTGGCAGCATTACAGTGACAACATGTTTTCCTTTGAGGTGGAAAAAGAGGTCTTTGCTCTGAAGCCAATGAACTGCCCTGGACATTGGTATGGACCTAGCATCAGATAAGCATCAACATTCAAATCAGCTCACTTCCCCACTTCTTAATGAATGTTTTGTGATGTTTGATAATCACTATTGAAATACCCTTGCTTAATACTACCTTTGCCCTGTTATTTGTATTTAGATTATTTAGATTAAAATCTCTCAAGCTAGAATTGATCAAACTGATGCTCATATTCAACTAAGATTCAAGTGTTTCAGTATAGCCAGTGGCCATCTTTTGTGTTCTAAAGCATGCTGGTGGCATGCACTCACCTCCTTTGCCCTTGATCCATCCGTTATGGAGTACCTCACGGAACGCTTCGTCCAGCCACAACATACCCGGACAGTCCACTCATCATCCGAGTTCTTCCTCCAGTTGCCATCTGTGAGGGAGGCTCATTTGGTGGCAACAAGGAGGAGGACCCTTTCTGTGGAGTCCCCCACATTATGGCATGAGCTCCCCACCAAGGCCTGCCTGGTGCCAACTCTACTATCCATTCAGCACCAGCTTAAGACTGCCTTTTTTTGCCAAGGCATTTACCAACTCTGAATAGGAGCTGGGGTGGAGTTTACTGTTTCTTAAAGCAGGCCTAGCAGTCCAGACTGTGTTTAGTAGCTTAGTTATTAAAATGTGGTTTAAGATTTTAATGTAATTCTATGTTGTTTTTGTTATTTAATTTCATATTGTATTTTATTGCATTTATTAACAGTTGCTCACTACCCAGACAGAGAGCCAAACAGACAAGTTTGCAATTGCAACCCCATGCTAAGCAGATGTGTTTGTTGCCTTGCTGCCTTTGGACCAGATCGCGCACATGCACTGTACTTTACTGGCCTTTTGGCAAACTTATTACAAGATCAGAATATGGTTTTGCATACAAATGTTCATCTTCAGATGCTGTGCCTCAAACAAGAAACTTTCTGGACAGGAATGTGTGTGCAGTATTCAAAGCATTTAGGAAGGAAAAATGGAGAATATGTTTTCCTGTTGATGGCAGAAATGCCCATTCTGGACATCACATTTAGTTGCATGTCCTGTTTCTTCCCATTTCTGTACTAAATGGGAATTAACGTGATTTGAAACAATTATACCTCTGGCAGTGACCACTATTCATGGCACAGTGGTGCAGATCTACTTTAGTTTGCTGGTATGACATCCTAGCAAAACTTCTGCTGAGGCGGCGACTGTGCACTTATTGCTGAAGTTTCTTTGGAAGCGGTTGCAGCATCAGCTTATTTGCTGGTTCAGTAGACTGTAAGATGAGATATAACTCAGGACATGGGAAAATAGTTATTATTTTAGAATTCTTTCTGAGTAAGAATATTATATACTAGGGATGGATTCCAGTTACCGTAACAGCTTCTGTCAGTTGAACATGGTGTGCATGGAATTCCACCCTGTTTAGCAGCACCCTCAAAACTTAAGTATGCTTTGAAGGGTTGCAGCCCCTGCCCCCCCCCCCGGGGGGGTAGAATTTAAGAGTGTGGGAGCTGTAGTGTAGTAGAGGAGTGGACATGTGAGCAGGAGCACCCTCCTTGTGGGACAGTGGCCTCTTCAGTGTGTTTTCAGCTCCTGAGAATATCAAGACATTCATGGATCTCGATCTTAAGGAATCTCTCTTAACAGTGCAGTCCTTGAGTTCAAGCACATACCTTATTCTTTCAGCCTCATGTTTGATCACCGGCCAAGATCCTGGAGAGAGTTGCCATTGCGACTGGCCGACTTTGGAGTGCTTCATCGTAATGAGCTTTCAGGGACACTTACAGGTCTCACCAGAGTGAGGCGGTTCCAGCAGGATGATGCCCACATATTCTGTGCTATGGAGCAGGTATAATCAATATATAATTGAAGGGAAATGATCCCCTAGAAATGGATGGATTTTAACTGCATCTCTTTTTGTTTCATGTATAGATTGAAGGGGAGATAAAGAGCTGTCTGGAGTTCTTGCGTGCAGTGTATGATGTGTTTGGCTTTTCCTTCAAACTCAATCTCTCCACTCGTCCTGAAAAATATCTAGGAGACATTGAAGTGTGGAATCAAGCTGAAAAGGTAACTTTTACTATCTTCTCCTGGACCCATGAATAAGATAAATTTGATTGCTAATTGTGTTCATGCATTCATTTGATTTTATAAATGTCTACCTCACACTTGGATGTAAAAATGTTTCCATTCTGGCTGCATAGGAAAGAAATATAAAAATATAATTAAAACTAGCAGCTCTGAAGGTTGTGGAGCAGCTTAGATATTTTAGCTTGAATCTCTGTCCATCCACTGGAAGAATTTTTTTCTCCCTACCTTGACATCCCTCTCGTGTGTACAGACACATCAGAACTGCTCCAAGTGACTGGAGACCCTGGAGTAGATTCTAGGGATGGGGGTGAGTGGCGGAGAGGACATTCTGTTCTATCATAATGTTCTCCTCATGCTAAGTTGGATGTCACACTTCTTTGAACAAGTTTTCATGGATAGGAGTCACTGAAAACCAGGTTGCATCCAGGAGTAAGATCCTCTTCACTGGAACCCATGGGGCTTTCATCCTCCCCTGCTAGAAGTCAGTTGCCAGGCAAAGTCAGGACATTGGGAACATTTCTGGTATCAATAGGATTGATGCCTTGAGAAGGGATAATAGATGTATTTCTGTGAGCTGAACTTAGGAGTAATGGGTTCAGGATTGGATTGTAAAACCACATTTCAAAATGGTATTTTATAGATCAGTTAACCTTTTAGTGCACTTAAACTACCTAAGCTGTAGCCGGTATACTTGTTCTTAAGCTTGTTCTTGTTCAGTACAAGCTTAAGAAAAGGCTGTCATGTCTATTGTGAGAATAAACTAGCAGATTTTCCAGGTAATTCTCAGTAGAGTGCCGCATAACTGATATTCTGGGCTGTACAGCAGGGGTGACAACAGTGAGAGTTTTGGGGGACCTCCAGACCCTGCATTCTGTGGAGTCCCGTAGAGTGCAAGATGCCTCTCATTTTTAAAATTGTTGTTGTTTGCATAAATAGTTGTGAACTGAATGTGACCCTTGTGCTCTGTAGCACAAAAGACTGTTTTTTGTTTTTTGTTTTGTCCTGGAATTTTTTTCACTTGCTATTGCCAAATTTGAGGGTGCTGCATGTTTCCACCCTTGCACTACACCTGTGTAATGTCAAGCTGTGTTGTCAAAAAGAGAAAATAGGAAATTCAGTTCATCTTACATAGTAAAACTTCTAATGACCTGTATATCATTTCCACTAGCAACTTGAAAATAGCTTGAATGAATTTGGTGAGAAGTGGGAATTGAACCCTGGGGATGGAGCTTTCTATGGGCCGAAGGTTAGTAAATTAGATCTTAAGTGAATTTGAAATAAAATGCGTCATTGTGCTCATTTTTGTAACTTGTTCCACAAGTTCATTTGTACATGATACCCATGACATGGTGCCTGCAGTGTTTGTACATATCTGGGGTGGAGGGCTCATTGGGAAGTAGAGCTGAAGGTTGGCTTAGGGTACAGTCCTGTGGCCTTCCATAGCACAGACAGAACCACACCGGCTGCCTCCCCAGAGGTCATGAATGCTTTGGAGAGGAGGAAAGGGGCATGCTGGGGGCAGGAGGCTCATGCTGAGGACCTGTGCCAGTTCCTGTTGGTGTCCCAGCGTCCTTCTCTTTTCACAGTTTTATCCAGAAATCTAGATAAAAATCAAGATGTAAGGAATAGTGTCATCAGAGGTTGCTGCCGTGGACCCTCATTCAGGGCACAAAATGCATGTAAGAAGTTTGGACACTCATGCATCAAGGGTGGAACAATAAGATTGCACCCTTAATGTTGTGCTATATATTATATAACAGAACTATATGTAATGTATGCTTTAAACCACTTGGAACAGAAGAGAGGCCAGTTTCATACTGTTTGCTATACAGTGTTTCTTTTTTCATAGTGGAGAAGAGGCTTAATCCATTTCTGTACCTCTCAGAAAGATTGTCCTATACAGTATATGAACTAGTCTGTAAAGTAAAATGGAGAAAAAGAGTGCAGCTATCATTGCAAATACTTTTTTTCTTCTTGCAGGAGTAACCATCTTCCCGTATCATATACAGTAAAAAAAAGTTTGTGTATAGTCAGCCAGGAGCCCACTTAGCAAATGGTAAATTAGGAAATTGAGATACGATGAGGAGAAGAAAGCAGCCTGTCGGACTAGTGCCTGGGTGCTCCCCCCCAGCCTGCCTCCCTGGCCACTTGCCCATTGTCTTAGTATTTTTCCCACCTTGTGACCGTAACCCTTGTGCTGAGGGAAACGGGGGGAGGATGCACAGCCACTGTAGCACCACACTGGACTTTACATCTGAGGAAGGGTGTTGCTGAACCTAAGAATCCTGTTAACATTTATTTCATCTCATCCCCAAACCATCCTTCGCTCCAAAGATTGACATTCAGATTAAGGATGCCATTGGTCGGTATCATCAGTGTGCTACAATCCAGTTGGATTTTCAACTTCCAATACGATTTAATCTCACCTATGTGAGGTAAGATCATCATGTGTTTTATTTTGCTTAAAAGTATTTTATTTCCTATTTTTTGTTTTTTAAAACTCTTTTAAATCTTCCAGTCATGATGGTAATGACAAGAAAAGGCCAGTAATTATACACCGTGCTATCTTGGGATCTGTGGAGCGGATGATCGCTATCCTCACTGAAAACTATGGAGGGAAATGGTATTGTATCATTTTTCATTTCTAGTTTTGCTCATTTTCACAGTGGCTGCATTTGGGCATCACAGGAAACCGTTGTTTACTGTTGACTTTGGCAATAGCAAGTGGAAAGACTGAACCCAAGGCATTTCTGAGTCCAATTTCTAGTCCTGGTGTTAACCTACAAAGCCCTTTACAGCTTGTGGCCAGGTTACCTGAAGGATAATCCCCTTCCATGTAAACCCCCTTGGATTCTAAGACTATGCTCAGAGGCCTTTCTCCAGGTACCCCCATCAAATGAGTGGTCCCCTACTGGTTGTGTAATGCGCATCCCAGGTGAGCCTAGTGCCATTTAAAAAAATAGTTTTGATCTTTGAACTGCTTCTGGCTTTTATCTTGGTTAATTTTATACTGTTTTAAATTTGTGGTTTTTAAATTAAGTTTTACTTTATTACTGTATTTTATGTGAAGAATAAAGACCAGTATTAGGCCTGTGGTTGGTTGGTTGGTTGGTTGGTTGGTTGGTTGGTTGGTTGGTTGGTTAAAACATTTTTATACCATTCCTATTTAGCCAATGACTCTCAGGACGGTTTACAATATATTAAAATTTTAAAATCATAACGAACAACATGGTTTGAGCTGCCACTGCTGATAATTTCAGAATGATCACCATGCCCTAAACCATTGTTTGGTAGATTTCACACCTATGCTAATCAATCTTAGTCTTATAGAGATGAACAACCTTCGAACATACTGTGCATCTTTTCCTTCGTATCACAACTAAAGCATATTTTTTGGGGCCCTTGAGTTCGTTGTTTCACATATAATGCTAGTATCTATTGCAGAAATGAGTACCATGAAAAAATGGAATAAGGAGTGTGAATAAATTAAAAAATAAAGCCTTAACATGGACTGAGAAAAGTGGGTGGCAGCTTTGTAAAGAAACAAAGCTTTTCACTCCAGAAAAAAAGGCATGACATTACAGTGAGAAATACTCAAAGGTTCAATTCATACAGCCATTCTTTTAAAGGTAGCTTAAATTTGCTGTTGTCTGCCAAGTGATATAAAGTTAGTCAATAAATAAGGCTAGTAATACTCGTGTTTTACTTCTCTTCCTGCACAAGGCCACTCTGGCTGTCCCCTCAGCAGGTGATGGTGGTACCAGTTGGACCAGCATGTGATGAGTATGCTCAAAAGGTAGGGATTTTTTTTACTCCTGTCCCAGATTTACAGGCAAAATTTATGAAACAAAGCACTAACAGTGGCATGTTAACTGGATGATGCTCTCTGCAAGCCAGTTTCACCCACTTGAAGATATAAGATTCAGCTTGGTTCGTTCAGCAGTTCACACATGCCCAGTGAGTGTTTTTCATTTGAAGGGCATCCTGGGTCCATGCACCTTATTATAAGCACCTGGGCAATTCTGGTCCTTTGTTTTTGTCTTTTTGGGAGTTTTTTGGTGCAGCAAGGATGCAGTCTGTTCTTAGAGAGAGACATATTCAAAGGCCCCCTCAAGGCATGGAGTTACTGTGTTACTTTACAAAATGCTTTATTCTTAGAGAAAGATGTTACTAAGACTATAATTATTTAGCCCATTTCAATACTACCATTATGTCAAGGCATAGTTTACAGTTTTTAAATACAAAACAAACATGTCACTGCAGAAAAAGCAATCAAAACATATGAACATAGTGCTCTCAAGGCTCAGTTAGCAGTGCTGCTTGACATGGGCTTCTTCACTTCTCCCTTCCCTCTGAGCATGTAGGTCTTCAGTAGCCCCAGGGAAGGTGGAGAGACTGCTATAAGAAAGGTAGTAGCAGAACATACCTGATCCACTAATTTTGAAAATATTCTGTGTTTGTGTGTACAGTCACTACTTTGCAGAGTTTTGGCTTTTTCTCAAAATATTTTAGTAGTAGTTTCAGATTTTATTTGGATTTGGAAGTGGACATCTGAAATATAATGGCTGGGTATCCTATGAATATGAATTATATTGGAAGTATTTGTATTGGGAAGGTGCATTGCTGTTTTTGTTCTGCTCTGCAGCTGCTAATTTAACTGTATTGGAAAGTATTCACATTTAAGATGCCTGCAGCTGCTGCATATGCTGTGGTTTTTCACAATGCAAGAACCCTTGGGCAGGCATAAGTTTCACTTTTGTGTTAGTGTCATCTGCATTCTCTCGTGTCTTTCACTGCAGAACAGGGAAGCAGTGTGCAATTGCAGTATCTACATCTTAATTGTACATGTCTAATTGTAGTATCTGTGTAAATTCGTTTGAACAAAGAGTAGAACCCTGCTGCCATGTTTCCGAAATCACTTCTGCAGCAAAGATGTAAATTTGACTTCACTCCTGCATTCATCTGAATATCTTTTTTTACCGCAAATGCACGCACGCACGCACGCACGCACACGCGCGCGCGCGCGCGTAGAAAACAATGCCATGTATTTCTCCCTCCTGTGCCTGCTGGCAACAAGTCAGGCAGGGTGGAATGGGGAGGTCTTGCCGCCAATTCCTCTGTAACAATAAAGGTTTGTACTAGATGGGCCTTGGAACCTGTCTAGGTAGTTCCTTTGTTGTGGGTAGGTATGGAGAAGCTGTAGAGTTCTGTTGACCGTGGCTTCTTCTCTTTCCTTTTGGCCCTCTTCTTGACCTCTCCAAGCCTTATATTATAGCCTCGGGGGAACAGCCATTGCTGTACTTCCTCTGATGGCAGCAGAGGGGCAGCCCAGGGACAGGATTGTAGGAGGCCGTAGGATATCTACTTTCTTTGGAGGGAGAATCCAACATATCCTGTGGTACCTGCAACACTCTCAGGGATAGTAAGATTCCTTTGTTAATATCTAACTACTAAATGTCAATTTGACTGTAAACTCTGTGCCTTATTACATATTTATCCTTGCATGTTAATTTTTATGTAACTCAGACTTTTCGCTGAGTCTAGAAATGCTTCTTTCCAGTCTAAGCGTAATCTAAATGCTGTCACATTGATGCTCTCTAAGGTGAAGCAGCAGTTCCACGAAGCTGGCTTAATGACGGACATTGATGTGGACCCTGGCTGCACCCTGAACAAGAAGATCAGAAACGCTCAGCTCGCTCAGTACAACTTTATTTTAGGTAACAATATTATTGCATTGTTCTTCTGAGGGTACAAGCCCAAGGCTACCCTTTAGATACCTGTAAAGCTTTCTAGCTCCACCAGCAGTATTACATTTTGTAAAAAATATATTTCCTTTGAAGCTTCTCTGTGCTGCCTTATTAGCTGTAGCTAGTGTTTTTATTCCAGTTTATATCAACTGCCTCTGGGAAAATCTTTGTCCTTCTTACTCATAAAAAACAGAACAGAAAACTGACCCAGGTCTCCTTTTGTGGCAGCACAGAGTGACTCAGGAATGGATGATTTGCTCTGCTGCCTCATTATTTATATTATTATTTATTTCATTTCTCTACCACCCTGTAGCCAAAACTATCTGTCAGTTCTGTATAAAATGCTTGAGTGATGTGCCACATCAGAATCTCTGTTCTGCTTTTTGTTTCTCATCGGCTATCTCTACCTGACTGTTAAAAATGAGCAGATTGCGCCAAAGGGGACTGGTGTATCCCCATAATAGTCCCATCTTGCTTATAAGTTTGGTGCTTTGGACATTCAAGAATAGGTTAACTCCTCCTGTCCTTCATAACCACATGCTGCATAAGGATGATGACCTTCAGCGCTGCTCCCAGTTCTTCCCTTTCTTTTGTCTAAGGCAGAAATGGCTTTCCTTTCTGGTTGATCTCACATCTCTCACCCACATCTTGCACTCGCTGCTGGAGTCTTTTTACCTTAGTACTTCTCCAGATTTCAGATTCACAGCCCAGAGATGGTGGCTTTCTTCACATTACTCAGTCAGAGCCCTGGTTCTTCCTGCTGTACTTACTTCCCTGGGCCCAGTCCTCCCATCCAGACACTGGATGAATATATCCAGTCATGTGGCTTCTGAAGGGGACATTATCTCAGTCTTGGTTACTCTGAGAACCTTACTTGCTGTCTACTTAATGAATTTACAACGTGACCTTGCAGGCATTCATTCTTCGGTGCAGGCATTAAAGTCACTTGGGCACAAGACAGCATGTATTAAGGAGCTACTTTTTATCATGTGGTCAGACTTAGAACCGGGACTGAAATTGAATATGGTGTAGACAGGCCTTCGTTCTTTCTTCACTCTGATATTTCACCTCCATCTCAAGACGGGCATCTCCTCAGAGCACCCCTGTTCCCTATGCTGCAGTGCTTCCCATTCTGGCAGTTCTTTATTAGCCTCAAGGTACTTATGAAAGTACCCTTTGAATTATCCATATTGATTCTACTGAGGTTCTTTTCAGCGAGGTCCACCTACCTAATGACCCTCTTCCCAGCCAGAAGCATGTAAGAATGGAGTACTCTCTCTGTCAGCTTCTTCTGTGTGTTCCACAAGGCCATATAGGGTGTCATTCTGTACTTTGAGTCATCCTTTCCCCCTAAAGTAGATTCTTTTTTTCCACAGATCACAGGTGCTTGTCCCCCCTTTCCTTCACGCCAAGCCCCTGCAAGAGTCTGTGGCGCAAGCTGGATGTGCACCAGAGCTCCCAAAATCTTCATTTGCTTTGTAGCAGAGTTCAGACATAAGGACTCACCCTTGTGTCCTTACACCCCATGCTTTGGAGATTTCCCATCCATAGCTAGATGGTTTAGAGCATGCGTTTCTGCAACCCCTGAATCTGAAGACTGAAAGGCCTCTGCATGCCATGGCACATTCTACCTTAGCAGGAACCACTTGGATTGCCTTTGCAACCAGTGTGCTGCTCACAGAGATGTTTAAAGCAGCTTCTCAGTCTGTCTACCCTGATTAGCTTCACTGAGCACTTAACATTTGCCCCCACAGAATCCACTTTTGGAAGACTAGTGCTACAATACATTGTTCCTCTAGAAGGTATTCAGTTTTCTGTCTGCTCTGGTGCAATGGAGGCATCCAAATCACTCTTTATTTCAGCCAGCTGAAGCTGAGCACATTGTCACTGGTTTCTGCTCTGGCTGCACTCCAGCTCTGTGGGAGGATGAGACCTTTTTATTTTTTCCTACTTGAAGTTCTAATAGCAAGCCCTTTCTATAACAGAGTAGCAAAGCCAATAATTTTGTGCATTTTGTCCCTGTGATTTCTTTAGATTTATTATTTCTGATGAGCATTAAGTAGTTCTAAGTATATCCAGAACCCTGACAGCTCTTTGAATATAAACCAAAACCAGCCAAAGACATCATGACATGAATACTGAGGAGCAGAAACAATACAGAAACAGTGAGGATGTTGGGCGGACTAGATTTGCTGATTGTCAATATATTTCTTGGACTCCATTCATCAGACCTTGTTCCTTACTTGCCTTGTTAGACACATGTGAGATCTGGAATCCATCCTGGTTTGGCAGCATCTTTTTATGTTGCTTTTGCAGTGTGTGGAGGCATCATCATGTCTAGTGTTAGCTCTTAAATATTGCGTGGTATAATAGGTTAGTTCAGCATCTTAAATGGTAAAAATAACAAAAGCTTTTGCCTGCTGTTCTCTCTTTTAGTTATTGGGGAGAAAGAGAAGGCAAGTGGAACGGTTAATATCCGCACCAGAGACAACAAGGTTCATGGCGAACAAACTGTGACTGAAACAGTGGAGAGGCTGCTGCAGTTGAAGAAGTCGCGCTGCAAAAATGCTGAAGAAGAGTTCTAAATCCCATAAATCCTGGCTTCTCCATATTAGGCTGTCATTAGAACGGGATCCTTCTCCCACAGCCACCCACTGTTGGTCCTGCTGGACAATGATCTTTGCACTCTATTCTAGTTAAAATGTTTTTTATCAAATGAACCTCAGCCCAGATTTTTTCATATATTCAGAAATTAAGTAGAAAGTCAATTTTGTATGAGTACAGTGGCCTTCAATGGCACTTAAATGTCAGCTCACGAAGCTCTGTGAATTAAGGATAAAAAAGACAAAATGCAAAAGGGACAATAGATTTATCAGGGATTCAGATATCACTGCAGCAAGTTTCAAATAATTTTCCTCTTTCCACAAAATAAAATTTTAAGAAAATGCCTTCATTGTCAACATGACTCTGTAGTAGTGTATTCTTTCACATTTGTAGCCTTGTTAATTCTGTTTCGTCAAAGACCTCATGTAAGCCAACCAAGTGCGTAATTGCTTATTTTAGTTGAAGCGGTTCCTTTCTGATGATTAGATTGTAAATACAGCAGAATGTCAGATTCAGCCTGGACTTCTTAAAGCAGAAACCTTAGCATTTGATTCCTCCCTTATAATACTTACTGTATATGTTGTACTTATCCTGCTGTGTGTGGCACAGACATTAAAGAGACATGGCCCTACCTGCTGTATTGCAGACTAGTAAAGTACAATAGAGGAAAGGGAGGGGAAGCGTAACACACCAAATGATAATGAGGGAACCTAGAAGATGACAAAGTACCTTCTGAAATACGATACTGAAGTTTGTAATAAAAAGGCAAATGACATTTTGTCTTAGAAGCCCTGCAATATTCCTGCTAGGATCAATTAGTCAACTTGATGAGTATTATAGGTCTCCAGCCTTTGGACCTTTGGACAGTGAAACACTCTTAAGCTGTGAGCTGAAGTCACTTGAGAGGAACTAAATTTTATTGAACCCAGCAGAATGTACTTTTCAGTAAACATACTACAAATGTCACAATGTCCTGTTATATAGTTACAAATGCAATGTCGGGCATGTAGTTGTGTCCTAAAGAATTTTATCCTGTAGATGAACTATACAAGAAATGTTAGGAGTTATGTACAATATTTGACTTGCATATCATGGAATTTTCTTTCTGGAAGCACCAGACTCTTGCATACAATTCCTAGCAGCAAGTAAGATCACCTATGTATTAGTCATGCTGTTCATAAAGCTGCAAAATTCAGCTGACAGTTCACCAGGACACTCATGTGGTCTGCAAATCATAGTTTTAGGTAACACAAGTTAAGGACTCAGACTACAGGAAGGCAGGATCAATTTCTTGTGCTATGTTTTAGTGTACATGAAATAGTAACTTTAGTGTGCACAAAATAGTAACAGTAATAGCTGCTTCTTGAGCAATGAATTAGGTGCTCAGAAAAAAGCAGCATATTTCTTCACCTTGTTGGAGTGTGTGTGTGTTTGTGTGTGTGTTACAACTGTTAGTATGAACCTTTCCAGACAAAGCTTATAATAATGCCAACCAGAAAACAATCCATCTTTTTTTGTCAGTGGATTATCAGCGTTAAGGAAATAGATGAAAGAAAGAGAAGATGGAAAGATCACAAAGAAAAGAGAAGGTCTGGGTCCCTTACAACCTTCTCTGGACAAGGCAGGGTCATTCTTCTGGAAATGTACCCCTGGTACACAGGCTCAAAAAAACCTGGAATTTACTAACTGGGACTTAAGAGTTTACTTTGGAAAGCTTCCTTACAGCTTTTGATCAACCAGGGCCATTCTACAAGCCTGAATGGGCAGCATGATCAGTTGAAAAGCTAGGCTATTCATAATGTAAAGAAATCACGATAGTCTTTTACAGTACCCATTACCTTCTGGTGAAGGAAATAGAACATTACATTGGGAGAAAGCAAATAACTAATGATTTATTAATATGTCTGAGCATTAGCAATTCAGCAAAGATGACAATGGAGAAGGGTAAGAGGTTGTGCGACATAAATGGAGTTGCATCAAGGCTCTTTCTACAAAAGGCAACTTCTGTGCGAGTAAAGACTTGCTAGTGAAAGCTCTGACTGATTTGGGGGGATATCTGCTCCCCACATTCTATAATTCACTCCAACAGATTCTCCCAATGCTCTGTAGCGTTTTGGGCTACAGAGCCTGTCATGGGAAGGAGGAGGTAGGGAGGTCCACTTCTGCCAGGCCAGTTGTTCACGCTTAAATTTGGATTCGATGTGGGTAAAGGGGCAGAGAGGGACCACTTCTACCCATGGGTTCTTGCTAATTGTCAGGCACCCATGATGAACCTGGGAGATAATCAGTTCCCTCCCCTTCCTTTGCAACATTCCTTCACCTGACAACCTAGGAGACACTGGGCAGGAACACGTTTCCTCTGAACGCTGCCATCCTGTAGCCAGTGGCTCACCACAGTTATTAAGAGTTGTTTGTGGCACAACGTTGCTTGTGCCTGAAGTGAGGCAACTTGTAGTGGGTTTCTCAGATTTATACCAATTTTACTGCCATAGCTTTTCTCAAATAATACTAAAGACTGTTGATTTTGTTTGTTTGTTTGTTTGTTTGTGCTGGAAATCTAATGAAACGATGCAATCCCATACTTACTTTGGGGTAAGCACCAATGAACTTAATGGGTTGTTATTCCACAGTGACAGTCCTCCAGTGCAAATGATGTTATTTCTAGTGGAAAACGAGTTCCAAACTATGCACAAGACCAACTGGAGTTTCGCTCAAGCAACCTCTTTCGTAGCTACTTGCCTATTGTACAGTGGCCTTGTGCAAAGTGACAAGGTAGTGGAACTGTTGAATTTAGACCAGAGACATTTGCTTCTGAGTAGACTTGCATGGGAGTATTCTGTTAAGAGTGCCTGACATTCCCAAGTATAAAGTTTTTGTCAGGAATACAGACATTTATGCAATATTGTACTAAAAATACCCTGCCAAATAACTTGACACTCTCCCTTGATGCTGGAAGTGATAGCAACATAGAAAACAAACCAGCTGTTACTACTACATTCTTCCAGTATCAGAGGCAGTGTACTTAGGCTCTCCAGTTACTGGGAAACATGGGCAAGGAAGTGCTCTTGCAGTGGCAGCTGCTTGGCCATTGTGTGATCAGAATGCTGGACTTGTCTGATCAAGCCAAGCTTTTCTTATGTTCCTAGAAAACGGGGTAGTGTCTTCACTTAAGATATATTTTCAATAACTTTCTCATTGCACACCATTAATTTACTCTGTTTTCCTTTAACTGCATTTGGAATCACCTAACAATTGGTTTTGCATATTATTTATCTGAAATGGTTGTATCCAAAGTTTAAAAGACAGGTTATGTTGCTATCTTCAAGAAGCTTGTTCAAAGGCCATGTGTCATCAGACTGTGCAGTTGGAGCAGCTGCACTCAGGCCAGTCTGCTTTCTCTAGAGCACAGCTTTCCTTAAGAATCCCAACTAAATCTGCATAGCATCCACTGGGGATAAACTCCTGCCATTTTATGCAACTCAGGTGATGAAGTTAGAACCTCTCTGTTTCACATTCTGGCTACAATGGTTTGCCTCTCCTCTTTTTGGCAACAGGTGGCAGCACAATTCCTGGAGAGAGGGAGGAAGGCAGCAGAAGAGAACTGTTACCAGTCGAAAGGCACAGTGCAGCTATTTGGTCTTTTCTTTCCTGTTTTTTCTGGGGAAAAATGGATCAGAGAAACAATGAGAAAACATGGGAGGCTTACATGTTGACTCTGAGACATCTGGAACCCCTGTAAAATTCTGTGCATGAAGAAAATGTACAGTAAAAAGCACGACACCACAAAAAGTCCTATTTCAACATTCGCCATGCTGTCAAAAAGCAAGCTGTCAAATGTAACCAGAGGCTGAAGTGTTCTTGGCTCCCCCAAACAGGAATGGCATGCGATTCAACCCCTTTGTTGCAAGGGTGTGGCATGTCAGTTCATCCCTTAGGGTGCAGGGAGTTCACATATCCCAAAGGACCCCTCACTTTTGCACCCCAAGATTATACCAGCTCAGAAACATGGTAAAATGAAGCTGTCAAAGGTAAAGTTCTATTTTTCAATTGGAATTAAGAAGTTGTGTCATGCAAACCCAATCTCTCTCTTCCTCTTCCTCTCCCACCCCCTTTCCTCTTTCCCTTCCTCATCTTGTCTCCCCTTTTCCCTTGCTTCCCCTTCCTCCCTTTTCTGCAACTGCCTGGCTACCCTCTTCCTTCCTTCCTTCCTTCCTTCCTTCCTTCCTTCCTTCCTTCCTTCCTTCCTGCTTCCATAGAGAAAAAATATGTTGAGGTAAGCTGCTAGGAAGGGAAGGGGGTGTTTTATTTTCCCAGGATGGGTGTGATGTGAATGGATACTTTGCTTCTTTTTCTGTGTGTTCTTGTACACATTTCCCTCTGAACATTACCAGGTTGCCTTCTGTGAAATGGAGAGTTTATCATCCTTTCAGAAGAAAAATATGTGAACTGGCTCTTGGACCTCAGACCTTCCCCTCTGTCTTGCATCCAGTTTCCTGGCCAAGTTTGTGTGCTGTGAAATGGGCACTGGGCTGTGGGCTCAAAAGAATTGGCGTTTTGGAGCTGAGACTCTATGTCTGACCTTTGTACTAAGGTTCTTAGGCATCTTACCTCTATACTTTACCCCCCTCCGTTTGTCTGCTGACAAATTATGATGGCCCATGCCCATTGCATGAGTGGCAGGACCCCAGAACTCTCAAAAAATCAAATGTGCCCAACAGCTCAGAATAAGGTTGGGGACTCTTTTCCCTGCACTTCAAAGTACTTGCTTTCCTTTGCAAAGGAAAGGGGACCATTGGGAACACATTACCCATGGCTGCCATGGAATATGTTGTTTGCCCACTGGAACTCTGAAAAGGCAGACAAGCAGCAAGCCTGCACACCGCAAAGGAGAGGATGAGCAGTCTTCCATCGGAAAACAAGGGTGAATAATAATGAATATCTCCAGCTGCCTTGAAACAAAGCATTTCAAAATCTGCTGAAAGACATACTGTTCCTTTTTTGAACATGAGCCCAGTGAAGTAGTTTTCATGAGGTGAGCACAGCACACAGCAGTCAAGAGATGCTATTGATTGTGTGTACTATTAAAAAGAAGCAGTCTTCTGAAGTTCCACACACTATTCATTGCCTATGATGGGTTAGAAAGGTGGAATGCCGAGCAGCAGCATTTATGCACAAGTTAAACCATCTTGTCTTTTTCTTCCTACAAAATCATCATGCCCTGTACAAAATTTTTCATATCAGGCTAGCTTCTTGTCTTGACTGCAGTTCATGATAATCACATTGTGCAGGATCTGATAGATTTAAACTGAAGCCTGGCACCCTATTTACAGGCCTTAGGAATTGCAACCACATTTAAGATTAAGATTTTTAAAGGAGCTTCCAATGCTTAGAACACCTACTGTATATTGTAAAGCAAAGCAAAGCAAAGCCATCTCTTTGCAGTTGTAGTTGTTCTTTTTCTTTTAAACAGCTTCCCTGGTTAGTCTGTTGCAGCAAACAGAGGCTTCTGCCACCTGAAGGACAAACACATTGAGATGGATCTGAAGTGAAGGCATGGAGAAAGTGGAGAGGGAGACATTTTTCTCCCTCTCCCTTAGTGCCTTAGCTCAAAGTGGCCATCTCAGGAAACTCATTGGTGGGTGATTCAGGACAGATAAAAGGAAGGAAGGACTTCTTCACCCAGGCATAGTTAAACTGTGAGTATGGAATTCACTACCACAGGAGGAAGTTATAAACAGCCATTTGCATGGCTTTAAAAGGGAATGTGCCAAATTTCTGGAGGCGGCAACAGCTTTCAGTTGATGAGGAGCATGGGCAGGTGGAGCTCTCGCTTCTCTCCCACTTGCAGGATCCTGTGATTTGCCGCTGTGCGGATGGAGCTTAGGCTGGATGACCCAGTGGGCTGACCCAGCAGAACTTTTCTTTTGGTTTTAATGTCCTTTTGGTCTCACTAGGGAGAAGCTTCCTAGTATTTTATTTTTTGAAGAATGACTATGGGATAGATGTCAGGCTTTGAGGCACTCCTAGAAATAAAGACAGAGCAGAACTTGCATTTCATGTTCTAGGATGCATTCCTTAAGCCATTTCTTAAATTTTAAAAAGACAAAATTTAGGGCAGGGAAGGCAGGGAGTCTAGGAGGTGCCAAGATCCTTCTCTGCATGCCCAGTGGAGTTATGGACACACTTTTGGGTATTGGTTCTGGTAATGGATCTGTTAGTCTTTAAGATGCCAGAAAATTCTTGCTATCTGCAGAAAGAGCTTGCCCTCATCTTGGCATGCTAGGTTTCTAGGTGCAAGGCAGGGATGCTTTCTTAATGCTTTGCAAATGGGCAATACCTTCCTGCACAAATAATTGAATGCTCAGCCTTACTATTTACTATACCTCAGGTATGCAAGGGGGGATGCATTTCTCAGATATTCAAAATGTGATGCTGTGTTTTTCTGCTAAGCTTAATGAAAGGTAACCACTAGAGTTTTGACTTTGTCCTTGGTTTTATTACAAAGGGCACAGTAAGGCAAGCTAGCAACTGAAAATGATGCATGAGCACACCTAGCCATATTAGTTTGTCTGGGTTTCTCATTATTCCCATTTTAAATTTGTTTTGCACAAATTTCAACAAACTTTTTGCATACAATTTTATGCACATTTTGTGCATACTTCTCTTAACACTTGCATTTTATATGCAATTTAGCCTTTTTGCAAACAATCTTCCCCATATGATTTTTAAATAGGTTCACAAATATACATTTTGTGCACTTTCCTCTAATAAATAATATATACATTTAGTAAGCATTATTTTACTGTAGGACCCCATTATAAATTCAGAGAATAAAATTTCATGTATTTGTTCACTTGTGTAAAATGAGGGACAGGCAAACTGAATGAATTTCTCCCCCATTCCTATGATGAAGTCACTCTTCGTGCTTCTTCCTTGGGCGTAGATAGCTGCATCTTTTACAAACTCCCAAGTGCTTTGACCAAACTCTGGTGCTTTGAAAGCTAGAGTTGTGAGTGCAAATTTGGTTCTTGCAATTATTCACTTTCCCCCTTCAAGTTAGCACAGCAAAGGGCAAAAACGCGTCTCTTTGATAACCTGACATGATGGCACGATCAGAGGTGGCCTTTGGATGTCTACTAGGCTCTACCTAGAGCAGAGCACGAACAGGCACTATAGTTGTGTGTCTTTGACTATGCCAGGCGTCTTCCTTCTGCTGCCTGCCACTGCTGTGATGCACAAAAGGGGGAGGGGGGTAGAAACAGCAGAAGTCGCAGGCTTGATCACGAGGCAAACATCTCCTTTTCCGGCTCGCTTCTGATCCACAAGCTCATGCAGGGGGGGCCGAATCTTTCCCAGTTTTTCAGACGCTCTTTTGGGGCACATTCTGGTGGTGGCTGGCTGCTGAGGCCAAAGGGGCAGGCCAGAATAGCTGCCAGTCAGCCTCAGGCGAGGCCTTTTGGGGGAGGGCAGGTGGTCAGGTGGGGGAAGCACCACAGCAAAGCTGGGAGCATCTTTGCTGTTTTCCAAGTTGAAAGGGGCATGGCCATTTGGGAGAAACTGGACTTGCCGGGAGACCCTAGCTGGGCCAGAGTCTGTGCCCTGGGTTTGGCATCAGACCAAGGCATTGCGTCACGTCCTCCAGAAACACAGAATGCCCCAGTGCCCCTCTGAGGAAGCCTCTGCACTGCCCCAATGACAGATGTGAAGACTTTTCCCCAGAACCGAGCCAGCTTGTCTCCGGTCAGAGCAGAAGACGGATCCCCACAGCATGGATTTTGGTTGCCCCTCATCTTAGCAGGGCAGGAATCCCAGTCCAAATACCTGGAAGACATCGAGTTGGGAAAGGCTGCCTTCTGCAAACATTCAGCAGGATTATGTACATCTGTGCAGCTCCTGACCGGACAGTTGTGGGCAACTGAGACCATCCAAGCAAGAATGGCCCATGTGCCCAGGCAGACCCATTCCTCTCCCACCGGGTGGATTTGGCTTACGGCAGACCTCATGGTTCAGCACTCAAAGGCTGCCCCGCCCCCGCTCGTTCCCATGCAGACCTCAGCCACACGCAAAGCATTCATTCATGCACAAGTCCAATTATAGCTTTTTCCAACATCAAAGAAGCTGATATACTTTTAATTCTCATGAGGAGCTATACGACATTCAGTATTTTACAAACTGAAGCAGAGAAATGCACCACATGACACTGCAAGAAGCAATGTGGCAGGCACTGCCCAGCAAGGTAGAACTTCAGAGCCGATGTCGCTGAGAAAGACATCTACACACTGTACAGACATTTCGGGCACTGTGCAGGTTTTAGCACCATGGCATATTAGCACCGTAGGAAACAAGAAGACACCCCTGCTCAGTTCACAAATCTATTAACTTCTTGTAGCTGAAAATGGCAGCATTTGCAATTCCCCATAAACAGAATTGCCAAGTATTTCTACCTAACCTGTTGGCTGGACTAATGGGAGCTGGAGTCTAACAGCACCCAGGGCCAGCATGTTTCTCGGCTCCTGGGCCCACTCTTTCGTCCATTCTGAATCCGCCTGCCCACCCATCCCAGCTGCTTTTTAGAAACCATTCCAAAAAGGGAGATTGGGTCACAGATCATCAGTTTGGTTTATCTGTATCACAGACCCTGTTGACATGTGATAGGTAAGAAGCAGCTACAGACTGATGGCGGCTTGTATGCCCAAGGCCACCATTTCAATTCTGGCATCTCCACTTAAATAATCTTCAGTAAAAAGGACAAGGAAATGCCATTCCTTGCAACCTCAGATGGTTGCTGCTGCATCCGGGCGGGATGGAATTCTTGGGTGAACTTGGAAAAATCTGTTTCCCTTGTCTGATTGCATTGGATGGTTCAAGTGGAAAGAAACATGATAGCAGAATAAGTTTTAGACCAAGTTTAAACAAGTAAAGTCACAGCAGGCCCAGCTGCTAGCTTTGATTTAAACAGTACTGCAGCTGAGGCAGATTAAAGGGATCACTTGGTTCAACCCACATCCCCAGAACCAAAATATCACAGCCAGCCAGGCCATGAGGCAAAACTTTGGTTCCAAGAGCCCCAGTCCAGCTCCAGTGGTGCTGGTGAGAGGTGGGAAAGGTCTGAGAGGAGACCCAGAAGAGAGCTTGGAGACAAGCTGCTGCTGTGACAATTTCAGTTCAGTGTTGATAAAAATCGACAACATTCACAAAGTTCTTCATATTTGGTATATAAAGCACTAGAGGTTTTTTAAGTCAAAAGTGGAAGAAACTGAAAGAGGCAGGCTTGTGTATGTAGGGACAGGGCTTAGCTCTTAAAAGTCTGAGTTTGAATCCCAGAGTATTTAACCTTGTTAGTGTTTAAGTAAAATTGCTTCATTAGGTTATCACCTCCTTTTTCTGATAGGCTCCTCACCTCTAACAGCTAAATGGCAGGCAGAGATAACATTGTCCTCTGCATGCTGGGAATATTGAGCTGGGCTGGTGCAGGTAAGTAGGAATTTCCTTGGCCTGGTTTTGATAAGAATTTACCAAAATATGTAAAGTTCTTCATATCAAGGAGATAAAGAACTTGAGAGTTTTAAAGATACGTGCACAGAGGAAACTAAAAAATCATAGAAATCCAAACTCATTTGACTCTTGCAGATTTCTTTGACATCCCTATTGTGGAATGAAGATCTATTTTGCCTTGTATGCCATGTATATTTATTTCCATGTCAGGCCTCAGCCTGCCTCTCTTCCATTTTAACCAGCTGGAATAGGTCAGTTTATTTGTATTGTTTTAATGCAAAGTTTTACACATTGATAGATACCTTCATTATAATTTCCTTGCTGGTGTGATTAATTTTAATCGTTCCTACTGTGCTTTGATGTATTCTATTTATTGCTGTGAGATGCTTAGGAAAAGCAATACAGAGAGAAAAGGGAGGTTGGCAACTGACCATAGGTAGAAAGCAAATGTTCTGGGGGGCAGGTTGCATCCCCACTCAAGGATGTGTCATGCCGGTTCCATGGAGCCGGGATGCACGTTTGAGGACAGAGCGAGACATGCACCTGCACGGGCGTTAGCGGAACACAGCGGATCCGGCTTCTGCCACCGGAGTGTCTTCCCGGCTAGATCCGGGTGCAGGTCTCCAACCAGTGTAATTTCTATAGCACCTTATGAGAGGGGTCAGCGACCTGATGCCACGGTCATTCCTCTTGAAGGAGAGAAGGAAGAGGGAGAGGGCAGAGGCACGAAGGGCACCAGAGAGGACACAGGGACCATCCAGGACTGCATGCAGAACAAGTCAGTCCAACGCTGCAAAATCAGAGAAGGGTCTCCTGGCTTTGGAAAGGGTCGAATCCACTGGCTGATGGCTCCATAGGCCATGGGGGAAGAGGTACATGAGTTTTCGCATTCTTGAGTTTCAGAGTCAGATTTGGCAAGCCGAGTTTCTCTGCCCACGTGTCAGGTTCGCTTGCTTCGAAGGCGGTGTTTCATTACCAGCCTGGGCCCTAGGCATGTGAAACAGCACTGCTTCCGCACCGATGGCATGGTACATTTACCAACATCTCTCACTCGCTGGCAGAAAGTTGCTGACAGCCTGTCCTTGCTGCAAGGCAAGCCTGTAGTAGAAACACACACATCTCGACATGTGTTTGATGCCACCAGAAGTAGGATAGTAAGACAGACATTGGAAAGATGGGTGGAAAGACATGAACAATGTAATCCAAAGCAAGTCTACTCAAAAGCAAGCTGCACTGACTTCAGTAGGGCCTACTTCCAGGTAAATGTGTACAGGATAACATCCTTTTTAGTCAGGAAAAAAGTTGGAGAACTCTCAGTGCCCCTTAAATTTCTTTTCCTCACACACTTGATTTGCCCTCCAAGGCCACTTCCTTGACCTCAGAAAGTGGCCGGCTAGCTTCTCATTATACCAGCTACAAGGAGCCAGGCAATGGGCTGCAGCTCCGATTCCCATCTCTGAAGTCAGAGCTCTATCTCCAGCTTTCAAACTTGGACGCTGCCTTTGCACACCCTGACAATTCTATGGGCCACAGGATCATTCCCTAATATGTGTAAAAACTGTACTGCATGTGTGCTAGATGGGAGAATTCCTTGTGTGCAGATCACCAAAGTGCGAGTGCCTCACTGGCCTGTGCCACCATGCATTTGCTTGATGCCTGCAATTCCTCGCCCAGGAAGGCAACCGCATAAAGAAGCAAACTTTTGTTCATGGACCTCCTTCAGGCTAGATCCAGAATCACTGTTCTGCCAACAAAAGGATACTGTGGCTAGAACTGGACTTCCACGCCCTCTCCTTCTCTGGCATTTTCTTACGTTCTGCACATCTTCCAAATGTTTGCTCTAGGCATTTGGAGGATGCAAGGAGGGCTGCAGGATTAAAAGAAGAGGGGGAAGAACTGTTCTACCAGTGGTAAATTTCTGCTTCACAAAGGATGTTTCTAGTTCCAGGCCAGTATGTTTGCTAGTCTAACCACATCCACATTGTATGGGAGAAAGTGACTTCCATTTTTGCAGTTGTCAATAACGACACCATCGTTTGGTAAACAGAATTATTCTCTATTAGTTTGTACCACAATCTTATGGGTTATGTCAGAGTTGATTTAGTGACTGCAGGCAGTGACACTTCACATGTTTTGGGCTAGGCTTTTCTGAACTTCTCTGGGCAAGTGGACTTGACACATGAGTGATGTGTGCACGGAGAATTTTCCCACGTAGAATTTGCAGATTAATGCAGAAATTGGACAGGACAGATATACACAAAACAGACTGTGACTAGAAGCATACCGATCTGCCCATCCCCACATTGATGCAGGTCTTAAGAGATCTGTTGGTTAAGAAAGTATCCCCAGTGAAGTGGCTGGTTGTGTGGAATCCTCAACCTAGAGCACTCCCTTGCCCATGTTGCTACTGGCTTGCACCCACCTGGTCTCTCCATGCATTGGTGTAGGTTGCACTTCCGAGAGCCTGGAGGCTTGGCCTTGTGCTCACACACACTCCCGTCCTTAACCACGTGCTCTTCAGTGCTGATGCACTGCACTGCTCTTTGCTGAGTGCCTCCTCCGCATGGAACAGAGCACTGGAAGAGAGGCCACGTGGAGACACATACAGAGTTTAAGGAAAAGCATCAGGCACGCCATGCCTCATCAGACCAAGGGTCCACCTACCTCAGCTTCTCAAGAGACTGACAGTCACACACATGAGGATTTTGACTGCTGTATTCTGGCAAAGCCAAACTGGAACTCTCCAGATGCTTTGGCAGTCAAATGCCAGCAGCTCCAGTTATACTAATTGTCCAGGTTCACACATCATGAGAAGCCATGGTGATTTCCTACCATTGTTGGCCTGACATGTTATCTATTTATTTATTTAAAACATTTCTATGCCACCCCCATCGCAACAAAGCCTCGGGGCGGCTCTAGACCCAGTTGTGCCATTTCTGCACAGTACTTTATTTTCCCCAAACCATGGAGAGAATCAATGGTCTGTTCTAGGGTTTCCATGCTCCACTGTGGCTTCGCTGGTCTGTATGTTATCATTGTTGGTATGGGAACATCAAATCGTTCTATGGAAAGGGTGGCCATGGAAGAGGCCATTCAGCCATCTGTTCCTTTCTACCCTCGGCCCCCTAGCAACACACACGTCCTCAGACATGTTATTCCTGCTGGCTAAGACACCCACTCATCCCTATTTACTTTTGGAAACTGAGAGAAACTAGATAATGCATGGAGAGAGACGAGGAGAATCATGGCAAAAGTGTTTATTATAATTCAATGAGAATTCCTTTGTAGGGCTGGAGTGGCCAGGAAGCACTGCAAAGATGCAGGCGTGCTCAGGAGGGGGAAGAGGGAGAACTCACCTCAAAACCTCAGTGGACCAATCAGAACATGGTCACTGAGGTCCATAGGGAGCGACAGGTGAGAGCTTCTGGATGGAGTGGCCAGGACAGAAACTACATTGCCATGGGAACCAGACAATTGTCAAAGCAATTTTTGCATGGGCAAAAATCTGCACACTGTGAAAACCATGCAGGGCGGTTTATTGTGATGTGTGAACCCACCCAGTGCCTCTTCGATACCCCTAGTTACTGGTGCCTCTGTTCAGGATGCTGTAGCAGCAGTTTGACAGCTCAGTTGCCTTCTCCCCAACTTCCAGCATGGCACAGAGTTAACTGGGAGGTGGGGGTGTTCTTATCTTCCTTTGCTCTGTGCTTGATTGTGGAAAGGAGCCAGTCGGGTTGGCCTGGAGTAACCCACTCAGCCAGACCATACTGACTCCATCTTACCCAGGTCCAAGTGTCCATGGTAACACTGGCCCATCTTAGGCCAAGTCTTAGCCCAGGCCTAAGGTTTGCACACCAAATACAGCCTGTCTGGGACCACAGTGTCCAGCTAGGCATGCTTCATTACCCTGTCCCTACCTTTCTCCTGGTCACTGTGTGGTTTCCTGGCTTTTGTGCAGTCTATTCCCCACTCAAAAACACCTCTTCTTAGGCTCCATTATTGGCTGAAAGAGCTTGAAGCTGCAATCAGCTGGGCCTGTGCTTCATCTTCAGGCCTGCCTTCTGCTGAAATGCAGTCCCCAAAAGCATCTCTGAAATGGAGTTCAGTAATTGGACCAAAAGGGTCTTGTTATCTCTAGAACATTCTAGAATGTGCTCTAGAACATTCAGGTGGATGTGTGCCTTGGGCACTTTCACATCAAGACTGCTTTGGTATTCCCAAGGCGAACTGCAGTGCCAGATTCAATAACTGTGTGCCTTCCTTTAAGATAAACACAAAAATGTCAAGACGCACCTTCCTGGTTTGCCTGTAATAGGCTGTTAATTGCTCTGTCTAAGAGACCGTGTACCTCATTCCAGGGTTCCACATGCCACTCCGCACAGGGCCCTGCATTACAGCGGGTGTTCAGCTGCGGCTTGCGTTTTACTAGCTGGCAGTGAAATGGCCTCAGGATTCTGTTGTCATGAACATCGACGCAATGAGCATCGCGGCTCTTGAAGCCGCTCCCACAGCTGGAGGAGCACTGTGGAGAGAAGGGCCAGAAGAAAGTCTGACTGGAATCTGTGGGCATCTTCACCAAGGACATCCTTGAGTGCCCAATAGCCCTTTCCAAGGCTAACGTACCCCTCAGGGCTGTTGCCTTCCTTGCAGACGATAAAGGTGCTGGGGAGCCTTGAGAACTTTCCCTCCAGCTGCTCTCGCTGCCGCTTCAAAGTGCTGCCTGAGGCAAACATGGTGCCCACCCTCCATTCCGCTGCACTGGGATAGGACCACATGGAGAACTGGCAACGGGACAGGGTCCTTCAGCGCACCCAAAGGCAGGAGGTGCAATATACACACTGCAGCATACAGGAGGGAATGGCCCGAGACACTCTGCCCGTCACCTGCAGTCTCTGAAAGGGGAGTGGCCTGTTGGTATTACCTGCTGCCTGTGTTCCCTACAGCAGCACTCACCTGCTTGGGGGCCCAAGGAGAGGAAGCACAGCAGAGACGGGAATCAACAGGCCTGCAGGTGTTTTGTGGGGATGGGGACTCTCCACTGTATACAAACTGGGAGACTTCACAGGAGACTACGACTTCTGAAGTTGGCGTGCTCAGCAGAGGTTGAGGTACTAAAGGTTTTGGTTTCAAGCTTGCTCCTTGGGGCAAAAGAAGGCTGGAGCATACCATTGCAAGCTTGCTCCTTGGGGAGCCAGCAGACAGCTGAGCAGCCCTTTCGAAGAGGAACTCTTGTTTGTCAGACACAGTGAATCCAGCAAACAAGAAGTGTGGAATAATCAAGACCTAAAGAATGGAACTCTGCAGTTCCTTCCGCATTGCTCTTCCTGAGCATTTCTCTTCTGAGACGAGCTGAAGCATTTAGTGCTTTAACATGCTCGTGCTGAATAGCCTGGGTTGTTAACCTCAGACAGCTGGCAGGAATAATCATCATCATATTTTATAATGAAAAAACAGCCCCCATTTGTTCAATCAAGAAAAGGTTCACCCTTTCTAATCATTTCAGTTTATATGACCAGACAACCAAGCAACTATATTACATTTAAAAATAACCCATTGGAGGCAAACCCCCCCCCCATATTTACAGCAAAATTAGCTCTGTCATCAGACTTCTAATTCTTGGCAATCCATTCATTTTAATTAACCCCTGCCTTTCCCGTTTCTAATTTAATGATAATAAGCATCAAACAGCTGAAACGTTTTTCCACAGTGAGGGCTTTCCCTGGTTTCAGCAAAGAACACAGTTCCCCTTTTACCAAGTTTGGGCATTGCTAGTGGGAGGGGCCATGTGGAATCCCCTCTGTCCGCATTTTTCTTGGATATAAAAGACAGAAATCTAAACATCATGGAACAGAAACCAATCCGGAAGGGCAGTTACCTTGCTCCAGTTCCCGACTTTCCACTGGGCACATGGGCGGAGGTAGCACTTCCTGGCTGGATCAGGTTTTTTTACATGCAGGCAGTCAGAGTCATTCTTGGTGCTGCATTCCACCATTCTCCAAAAAGCCCCCACACCACACGTGGTGGAACACTGCAAAACAACCCCGAAATAAAGGGCTTGGCACCTCGCCTTCCTCATCTTTTTTACATTGCAGGGATGTCCCCCTGAGATACATGTTGAAGCATTTAGGTTGTCGTGCAAGAGAGGAACGTAGGAACCCTTGGTCAGCAAAGCCAGCACTGTTAACACTGACTGGCAGCAATGCCTCTCCAGGGTCTTGGGCAAGAGTTTTCCCAGCCTTTCCTAGGGGACACTGGGGATTGGCCCTGGGCCTTCTGATGGGAAAGTGGGTGCCCTGGAGTCTAGAATAAATGGAAGCAGAAGCTAACTTCTTTACTGCTGTTGATTTGAAGCATTGAATTTAATGTGTATAGAAAATGACAGAACCAGAGCATCTTGGCACAGGAAGAAGCTGAAACATCTGCAGCTTTGTTAGCACAGTGTCTGCAATCATTTGTGAACCTTCTGACATAAAGATTTCTCTGGAGGTCACTCTTTCTTCAGACTGAGTTCTTCAGCATCCGTTTTTTCCTCCAGATTTTGACAGCTCAGGAAAATAATGCCAAATAGACATTATACCTCCTCCAATATTAAGTGACCTGTAAAATCTGGATGCACTTTCAAATAATTTTTGATGATTCCAATTCACTTCCCACTTCCTCATTTCAATGTGTCTGAAGAAAGAACCAAAACAGGCATGAGTAAAACCTACTTTCAGTGTTGCTTGGAATGGAAAGAAGTTCATTCCTGGGGCAGAACTTTTGTAGAAATAAACCTATTCTGTAGGATCATTACGGGTCCCTTTTGGTACATGTACATGCCAGAAAGTAAAATACATTCCCAATGCCTATTGCTACTGAATGAGGTGATTGATTCCAAGCAATAAGATTGATTTTCTTCTCCTTAGGAGCTACTTTGTCAAACAAATGCTTTGGAAGCAGGCAGCCCCAGCTAGGCTTAAGGACCTGTAGCAGGTGCTGGAGAGCCTCTAAGGAGCGGCCGCCAGTTAGAACAGACCGTACCCCGCATTACTTCTCTCCACCTGGAGCCCCATGTACGGCCTCAAAATTGTTCCTGAGAATTAGAGAGCTCCTCTGGAACACTGGTGGGGGGGGGGGTCATAGCAGGCTGCAGGGGGAAGGAGGGGAGAAGAAGATCCTGTTGCATATGCTCAAGCTGGTCTATGTAACACTGGAGTTTGTCCATTATCTATCCATGATTTACAATTCAAAAAAAATCAGTTTGCAGAGAAGACCACATGAGCTACCCAGTCCTGAAAAAAATAATTAGTTTTCTTGAGACTCTTGGGGTTGAAAAGTCTCCCATTGTTGCACACAAGCAGAATGCAATTTTATTTCTGTTTTGCTTTAAATAAAATTTTGGTGGCAATGCCAAGATGGAGTCAAGCAGAGGTGCTTGAATGTCAACCAGTTTAATACCCTTACCTCCCGTAGGTCTTAAATTGGTTGAAAGGCCAAGTCATGTGCCTTAAAGACCTGTGGGGAAAGGCTCCTTCCCTTTCACCCAGAAGGGGAGATCCTTTTCTGAGCCGAGCCACAGCTGTACACAGCCGCTCCATCGCACCACACCTCCCTTCATTGACTTCACCATGTCCTAGCCACACTGTCAGAAGACATCCATTTTTGCCGGGCTGCTCTTGCAAGCGAGGAATGCCTCAGGCAGCACACGAGTTTTCCTGTAAGTTGTAACTTGCCGTGCAACAAGCAGTTCTTTTCCATTCCAAAAGGAACAGAAAAAATGGTTCACAGAAATGACTCCTCCCCCTCCTCAGATTAGAGCTGAGCTAAAACAAGTTCCCGTATATGTCCTTCCTGGAGAGATTTGTCATCCCTCCTTGCAAGAATATTCATGGAGGGTGCAAACTTATTTCTGCATGTCAGGCTGAGCATTTCCAGTCAGCATTCCTTTTCTGCCATCTGGAGTTAGTGCTGGGAGGGGAAAGAAGGGAGCTGGGCTGCCAAATGAAGTCTGGTTTGTGTCCCCAAGATCCTCCCCTCTGTAGCACACCCCTTTCTCTCCTCGCAAGGGCCAGCCGCTGTCTTGGAGAGGGGCAGCTGGTGTGGCTCCTTCCAAACCAGCACCGAGTGGGTGGGCGTTCCGCCTTCAGAGTCCCAGCTCTGACGAATCCGGTGGCCTCCTCATTCTAAGCTGAAAATACACATTTTCCTGGAAGCCAGGCACCTTGGGCTTGGTGACACCTGCTTCTGGGTTGACATATGTAGGATTGGGGCCTACAGTGGTTTAGGGGAGGCAGGGCCTGCAGAGCACTTGCAGAGTACTGGCATATTTTAGTCAGCAGGACTACTGATGCCATCTGCCACCATCCTCAGAGGCCACTGCTTCCTCTGAGCTGATCTTCAATCCTTACGGAAGCTGCTCAGGGAAAAGCGTCTTCCCAGTAACAGTGTCTTGATTCAGACAACGCAATAATCCTTGTTGTTGCGGTTGAACTGTAGGTGGTTGTTGGTTGTTATGCTGTCTGAACCCAACTGTACTAACATGCACTGGCTTGCTAACCACAAACAATCCATGGAGAGAACCCATGGTTGTAAGCTGTGGCTTGTTCACTGTGGTTCATCTCAGCTGGGTTCAGACAACATGAGAAGCCACATTGCGATAACTACCCGAGGTTCAATGATAACCCACAGCCAATCACTGAGTGTGACTTGCTGTGTCGTCTAAACCCAGTCAGTGGATAGTTCCGTGCTGCAATGGAAAGTATCTTGAGGTGGCTTAGTCTGAAAAGGGCAATTAAGACCCATTAGCTTTACTAAAGCTGGTTCCTGGGGAGAATTGTTTGATATGATCAATGCAAATGCTTGAATTTTTGCAGTGTCTTTGGGCACTGCCAGTTTTGTGTGCACGTTCATGCATTTAATTCATGCACTTCAGTGCACTTGCCCTCAGCTGCCCTCGCTGCTGCAATTCTTCATGTAGCATCATGACACCATTCCGATCACAGTGTGACTTTTGGCTGAGTGGGGCCGTCTGTCAGGAGAAGCGGCAGTCACAAGACGCTAATTGGCCCTGATGCAGCAGCAAGGCAACCAGCGAGAAGCAATGGAGTCAGGAAAGACTCGAGGAAGGCTGTGAATGTTTGCAAGGTGCTTTTCAGGCAACACGTTTGTCCTCCCAGAATCACTAGTTTCAGGCTGAAAAACACAACTCAACCATTATTCGACCCAGACAGCTCGCGCTGAGGGCCAACCTGGATGTGAGATTAAATGCATCGAAATGTAAACAGCCACTGGGGAGACCAGAGTGATCATTACTGGACTGCAGCAGACAAACAGGAGAAGTTTAACCCTCTCTTCCAGTGCTGCAGTCCTATAAAAATGGGGGGAAATCCTCTTGCTGTATCAGACAACCCCACTGCCAGGACCACTGCAGGGCAGAAACGCATTAGAGCCCTGGCCACACACAGCACATTGCAATCCTGGTAGCTGCCAGCCCTTCCAGAACCTGCCACATGTAATAAAAATACAGTAAATGGCACAGTGGATGACAGATCTAATTGTGACCTTGCTTCATTGTTAAGCCAAACAGGAGAAAAGCCAAATTTGGAAAGCAAGATGAGTAAGAGAGAAGTACTTTTTCTGTTCCTTATTCAGATAAGTAGGTTTTCTTTCAATTTTGCTCTCTTTAGGGGCAAATTGTCTGTTAAAGAATGTCTGCCAGCTTCCAAAAAGGTGAGCAACTTAAAATATTTCTAGTCTCCCAGCTTCAACTCTACTTAAATGGGAAAGCTACCAAAAACTCTGGTCTTCTGATATCTGTGTTAACAGTGTAAAAGCTACTCCTTTATTCTCTGGGATACATGTGCCTCAGTATAAAATAAGGGCTTGCTCACATTTTAATTCCTCTGCATAGTTTCAGTTACTGCATCTTGAAGGAAAGATAAAATGAACTTGGAGAGGCCCAGAAGGTTAACAAAAATCAATTAAGGATGTTTAGTTTGCTTATAGGCCCTGTGTATGAATAACAGTTTTATTATGAAAGCATCAAATGGCTCTTTGTCTTTAAGAAGGTAACGATAAAGATGTAGTGAGCATGACTTCTGTTTCCATGAGCAAACCAGAGAAACACAACACATACCTCACTCCAGTTCCCCAGCATCCAGTAGGCATCAAGGTGTGAATTCATGGGCTCCTTTGCAGAACGTTGATCAGAGACATTCGGCAATGTCCTGAAAGCGCTGTCCTGACTTTTTGGCGTAGTGGTGTCCCAGACCAAAGGACCTTCTGTGGTCTTCACAGGAGCTTCACTGACAGAGGATGTTGGTGTTGTTCTCTCCGCTGACGTGTCTCTCGAGGTATCATCTAAGAATGCCGACTGTTCTGTGACAGGATTTGCTGCTATGGGTGTGTTTATTTGTACACGAAGGCCACTGAGACCTACTGTGGTCAAGGAAATTTCTACTCCTGCTGTTGGAGTAACAGGAACTTGGCTAAAGGTGTCAAGATGATAAGCTGTTGGTGAGGTTCTGGAGGGCTTCCCAGCTGTGGTAGCAGGGGATCCTCTTGTTGGCCTTTCACTTTCAGTTTTGTCTTTTCTTTCTCTACCAACACTGTTAGTCAATGAATTGGGTGCTTCAGTTAAATGATAGCTTGGTGAGATGACCCAAGCCATGGCGTCAGTGGTAAGAGTCTCCTTATTGACGCAGCCACCTTCTGAAGAACTGCAGGGTTTCATGCTGGATATGTTCCCCGTGTTTGTCAAATTGGAAACATTTGTACTATTTGTGATAGGTCCACAGGTGCTATTTTGCAGTGAACTGTTGTCACTAACTATGTAGGAAGAATTATTATGAATGCTGGAAGAACTGGCATTTTGGAATATTTTTACTTCTAAGTCTTCTTGTTGAGAAAAGTTCATAAGGGGTTTAATGGATATGGGTACCAAAGTAACATTTATGGGTTCGGGTACTTTTGTTGTCACTGGGATTCTTGGCCTTGGTTCTGGGGTGGGTGACCTGTCTGTGGGTCCTCTTCTGGGGTTAGATCCAATTCTCCTGATTATCTTTCCATTGTGCAGTTTGATAGGGTGCAATAGAAATCTTCTGGTGGATAGACACTGCTGGAGACCACACAAAGCTCTAGAATGGGGTTTCTTTGAAATGTCACACGGTTCCCCATTGTTTTTGGTACAGGTGATGTTACGAGTCCGTACCCCTCCTCCACAAGTAACCGAACACTGCAAAACAAATAAACCATCTTCAGATATCCCATCATTTCCCTTTCATGCGGTCATATTAAAATAGCTGACTTGTTTTAGGAACTGGAAGGGCTATGACCAAGAAGCATTTTTTCTGTGTGCAGCTTCCTTGGACAGTGAGTTGTAGTTAAACCAAGAACACAACTCAGCTGAATCCTGGAGCTCTGCATCTCCAGGTTCCATTGGAGTTCCTTTCTCCATGCAAGGAAAGAGAAAGTGGAGCCAAATGATTTGTGGGGCAAAAGGAGAGGAGTATTCTCTCAGTCTGAGTAGCGTTACTTTCCTTAGTCCATTCCATTCTCTTTTAAGATTAATTTGTAACTTAAAAAAAGACTGTGGACAAAATTTCACTTTTAGGAAGTTTCTTGGAAGAAGTTAGAATGGGACCTTCTGTTAGATCTTAGGAGGTGATCTGCAATGGGAAGGCAAAGGTTTCTGGCCCACATTTAAAAAGTGAACAGTTGCAAGGGCCTTGGTTGATTTTTGTTTGTTTGCTCTCTAAACAATGCTGCTAAACTGAATTACAGCCATTAAGAAACCAAATGTTGGTTTTTGCATGAAAGGACTGTGCACTTAGTTCTGAGTTGGAAAACAAATTCCTGATCTATGCATATGCTTGGAGTATCTCTCTCCCTTCTTCCCTCTGGCCACAGATTTCTCTTTTGCACCTCACTTTGGATGCTGGACCTTGGGTTCTTAAAAAGAAAAAGACACTGATATTGCAAGTCTCAAGTCTGCTGATGCTTGGCTTTAGAGCTGGGCTTCCAGCATGGTGCCTGTGGCACCAAGCTATCAGCTGGGCTCCCTCTCCATCCTGATTTGTATTTCTCTGTAAAGATGCTTAAAAGTTTAAACTGTATGCTGCAAACTCAAATAATTACGCTGCAGTTCACAGGATCTAAAACTAGGTAGGATATTGATCCTTTTCTCAGCCAGGCCCTAATGCAGCATAATAACTGCCCAAGCTCAAGGTGCAATAGGAAAACAGGTCTTTCCACAAGCCCAGAAAATGGTGTACAGGTGTGTGAAGTGCTCTACTTGCTGCAGCTAAGCCACGGATGGCTTTAAGCTGCCCTCTGAAGAGCATGAACTATCAAGTTGGCTTCGAACTGACCTGAGTCCAGTTGCTTACTGTCCAGTCAGATGGGCACAGGATGTCTCTGTTGCATGAAAGACGTGTTTTTGGTTTCAGCAGATGTTGGCATTCTTCAGCAGGCAATGCTTGCTCATCGAGCCCCACGGTCTGGACACAGATGACAGTTCGTTTCTTCTCTCCTGCTGGACCACAAGTGGTGGAACACTTCTGCCATTCTCCTGCCCACCATCTGCACAGCAAGCAAAAAGGAAATGGAGGATGTCACCACTTAAGACACTTGGAGAAGAAAACCCCAAAACTGCTTAAGCTTGATTTCTCTACACTAAATATTAGGCCTGCAATTTTCCTGCTTCCAACTGGCAGGAGGGCTTGACAAAATGGGATGAAGGGAAACTCAGCAGAACTCTCTCATCTCTTATCCACACAGTCTAGACAAAGGGTGGGAAATCCTGTGTCCTCCAAAAGTGATGGGCCATGGCCTCCATAGCAGCTGGCCAGGATGGCTGGGTCTGATGAGAACTGCAGTGCAAAACATTTCCGGGTTGCTTGTCCCTGACAGAGGCCAATTTTCATGTCAGTGTCATGTCTACGACAAGACACCATGCCATGCTGATCTCTCTGTGCAAGTACCTCATGGCATGAGAACAAATGAGGTTGCCTTGCGTGTCGCTGTTCAGCCTTTCCTGGGGACTGGCAGTGGCCATGTCAGTGGTCCACCTCATTGGGTTCCATGGCACCCATGTGGTGTGGGGGCTAACTAATGGACACTCCTATACCGCATAAGTCATGCTCTTCAAGCTGAAAAGTCACGTCCCGGTTCCAAAATCATTGGTCAGTAGTTATACAGGGCCATAGGAAGCAGCCACCCGTCAAGCCATACCATGGGTCTATCCAGTCTAGTACAGCGCTGACACTGACCGGCAGCCGCCCTCCAAGGTTTCAGGCAGAATCCAGTCCTAGCACTACCTGGAAACTGAATCTGGGACCCTCCATGTGTGAAGTGTGAGCTCCACCACTGAGCCACACCCAAGTATCCATCAGTGCAACAGCACAATACTAGCAGTGCGCAATTTATAATATTGCCAGCATGTTAAAAGTGGGCTGGGGGAGGCTGAATTCCATCATTAATTCTATACTTGGCAGCTGTCATTCCACATGCAAAGAAGAGCTTGCTCTCATACTCAGAAATCACAAGGTGGAAAATTCTCTTTAAAGATGTTGCTTGTCATTCTCAGTTTCTGTAATTTGGGATGCACAACTGCAAGCCAAGGAACCAAATCTGGCCTACTTGTGGATCCAGTCCAGTCCATTTTGGGATCCATTCCATTCTCCTGGAGCTCCCCAGATGGTTCCTCCAACCCAGCTCCACTTCATCCCCTTTCCTGCAAACACCATTGTGTTGACTTCTCCGCTTTTGTGCAGTTTTCCCCCCACTCTGTGTTCGAAATGCTTCTCCTCCATCTTAGTTACTGGAAGTGAGAGCTTTAGGATAAAACAGGCTGATGTTTCAGATGAAATGCAGCCCCCGAGGGCTTCTCTGAGATGAAAGTCAGCAGCCAGTCTTGGACTGAAAGGGATTCCACAGCCCTGCAATGAGTACTTATATAGTTAGCTAGTCTGCTAGCCTTGCAGCTGATGTACAGAGCAATCCAAAAAGGGTGGGTGAGAGCAAATCCATTCATGCCCTATGCCCTGTTATGCTCCCAGAAAATGCAGACAGGCATGTGTTGGGGAACAGGTTCATTTTGCTGGTGGATATTTTCAAAGTTTACTTTCCACTTCCATTGCTTCAGGTGGGAGGGAAATAATCCAGACCCGCTGGAGGGCTCATGCATTTTGTCTAGGGGGCACGCTCTGCCCCAGGATGCCTGCTTTTTGTCCTCCAGCGGGTTTCTCTCTCCACATTTCCGAGAATCCAGGGCCAATCAGAGCACTCAGTTGGCAAAGGCAGAGAGCCATGAGAAGCACTTTCGCTTCATTCTGATTTGGGGATGGGGACGGGAACCGCCCAGCAACCAGATCAGAAAGGGGAGAAGAGCCTGGAAGAAAGCAGTGTAGAAAAGCTACCTCAGCCTAGAGTTGGAAACTAGCCCTTAGAAGACAAGCAAGAACTGCTGGACTGTCACTCTTAGGTGGAGTTAAACTTGTGTTGTCTGACCAGGATCTCTGGTGCAAGGGAGGCTGGCTAAGGGCAGGAGCACATGCATTGCTGGGAGCAATCCTGGTGGAGAAAGTAGAAGGCGGCAAGGGGCCAAAGGCCATCCGCAGGCCGTTGTTCGGTTTAGCACAAGGCCGTGGGGGCTATCAGTTTGGGGTGAGAGGGGGACTGAGAAAGGGAGGCAGAGCGTAAGGTGCTGAGCATCTTCTATGAATGCTGTGTGAGAGGCAAGCAGGCCACCCGAGGGGGGTATCGTGACTGGAAGAAGGGCCTGAGAATAAAGGCAGGAGAGCTGCAGGCAGCAGAACTGCATACATGGAAGATGGTTAGCAATAGGGATGTGTGAGGGATTCACTTTGGGGGTGGGAACCCAATGGATTCCCTGGGCTGAGCTCCCCGACTAGTCTGGCCTTTTTTAGGGCCACACACCCAACTTCCTGGCAAAGGCACCAAGCTTTCACTCAGCATCACCAGGCATCAAGCCCTGCACAACCACGGTGCAAGGGCTGCGTGCCCTCCTCCTGTGATTTGCAGCCTGTGTTTGTGCTGCACATGACTCAGGGGAAGGTTGCCAGTTGCATAGCTTGGACTCCTTGAATGTTTGTAGTCTCTGTCTTGGCTCAGCTCACTTCCAAGAAGAACACGCATGAAAGAGGGATGGATTCCAGGGAACCTTGTTGCAGCACTAATTAGCAGCCAATAAACTCACTACTGCAGTGCTAATTAGCAGCCAATAGACCCACAATAGTGTCACAAACCCGCTATTAAAGCTCCAGTGGAGGAAAAACACCAGAGATCAGCCTCTGAGCCACTGTGTGGGGTATCTGAGGTACACTCCCCTTCTCCCCCATGGAACCCCTTCTCTGTGGGCAGTGGAAAAGATATTGCTATATTGCATGGCCCTCAGATACTCTCCCAAGGATCGTACAATTATTACCCAAAAAATTAATCAATTAATTCTTTAAAGATTGCAGCCTCAGTAAAGATGCTCCAGTAAAAATAAAGTCCCCCAGTCAAGCAATTTTAGAAATGTCTATATAGAAAGCTGATTATCTCGCTAAGGCAAAGGATTAATTTCATGATGATAGACAGTTTGTGATGAACGTGGTTCTTTGCACACTTGATTAATTACTGTAGACGACACCTTTGACATTTTCGAGTCTGCTTAATCCTGCTCCATATATGAATGCGGAATTGGTAAACCCTTTAATCCACCCTGATTGAAAGTTGGCCTTTGCCAATTACCTGCCCAGGGGAGAGTAGATGCCTTGTGGTGCCACTGGGGAGGGGACCCTACCCAAGCCCCGCTCTCCAGCCTCAAGATGTTGCCTATTTGTCCAGAAGCAAACAGGCCCGCCTGTGGGAAAATCATAAGGCTTATTGATCTCCACAGCCCACAATATTGCAAAATATCAGTGTACAACAAGGGAGAAGCTGCCTCTTAATGAACTGATATTTAGGATAGTGTCGTTTTAGATTGTTTTCTGCCAAGCTACTCTCTTTAGTTCCTTACTTTTGCATTTTGTCTGCAATCAAAACCCTTTGCCACTTTCCACCACACCATGAAGAAAAAGCTATCAGGTGGCCTTTCCTCTCCCCTGCAGCAGGGCCCACCCGCACCCTCCACATCCGCACGGGGATCCAACTTGGCAGAAGGTGATGTGGGGTAGTCACAACAGCCAGAACTGCAACCTTCTTTCCATTGCTGCTGTCGGTACTTTCTGCATGTTTAATTTCAAAAACTGTGCATGGAAAAAATACTGAATTGCTCTTAGTGGTGTATATTTAGCACACTAAAAGAATTTTTGAAGATGCAGGGCAAATATAAATGATGGCACAAATGGATCCAGTTTTGCAGTTGGGCTACCATACCATGCTGTTACTGAGAACTGCAGCGCAAACATCCCAGGGGGGTTGTGCCTGAAACGATTCAAGCTGCTAACCACACTTGGGAAAAAAATAGCATTTAAATGTAGTGGGGCCTTTGTAATGTATGGCTGTGAGAGTTGGACCATAAGGAAGGCTGAGTACCAAAGAATTGATACTTTGGAATTGTAGTGTTGGAGGGGACTCCTGAGATTCCCTTGGGCTGCAAAGAGATCAAATCAGTCAATCCTAAAGGAAATCTACCCTGATTGCTCTTCAGAAGGTCAGGTACTAAAGCTGAAGCTCAGATACTTTGGTCATCTAATGAGAAGGAAGGTCTCATTGGAAAAGACCCTGATGCTGGGAATGATTGAAGGCAAAAGGAGAAGGGGATGGCAGAGGTTGAAGTGCCCGCCTGGGGTCACTGGAGAGGTGGGTGTGGGGTTTGGTGTACTTCGGGGGATGGTGGAGGACAGGAGAACCCGGAGGAATGTTGTCCATGGGGCCGCGAAGAGTCGGACACAACTTTGCAACTGAACAATAGCAACAGTGGGACCTACTTCTGGGTACACAATCATAGGGCTGGACTGCTTAGTGACTCTAATTGTGCCTAGTGAAGTTTCTCAGGCTGAGCTTGAAAACCAGCCTGTTTTGGAAGGAGAGGAAGGGTTTGCAGGTGGGGAGGGGAGTAGGTGTGAAGTCCAGTCCTTGACCCAGCCAGGAGGCCTTGGGAGAAATGAGCTGCTCAACTGGAAGGGCTTTGCTGCTTACACAGACTTGCCCTCCAGCAGAGAGTGCCACCCTGAGGGTGGAGCAGAAGTTTTACTGAAAGGGAAGGATCATAGGAAAGTCTACAGTTCAGATTCAACTCTGCATGAGCAGAGGCTTCTCTTTCCAGCAGGGGTAGAAGGCTGCTTAGAGCTCAGACTGTTCTGTTACCTGTGACACGCCAATAAAAGAACTACGCTTCAAAGGACTGTTTGAGTTTTTGGAACCAGAGGGACGGGACCTGCTCATGACAGCATGACTGTCATCTGGGCTTTGATGCATGCGGGGAGTGTAACCCTCTCCTGCCGTGCTCTGGACTTGACAAAAATGGTTTCTCAATGGCTGCTGTTAATGCAAAAGAAAGGCTTCTTGTGACTCTAGCTGGGGCTAATAGCACCTGAGCATTTTCCTCGGGACCCCTGTGGAGGCACAAGGGTCCCCCATTTCCCCACACACCAGCTTCCGCTTGAAAATGAGCTCCCCTACTCACGCCTGCTGTTAAGAATTTAAAAATGAAAGAGTTTAGCATCACATCTATTTGACTAAGATCTAGATGCATTTCAAGGCTGGCCCAAGACATCACGTTGCTTAAGGACAAGCTGATGCTCACTCACCAAGCTTCTATTTGGATGCTAGGAGGTACTTCCTGAGAGTTCGGACCCCGATGGTACGGAATGGGCTTCCACGGGAGGCGGTTGAAGCCCCATCGGCGAGGGTGTTCAAGGATAGGCTGGACATGCACAGGGTAGGCATGTCGTGAGCAGAGCCGGCTGGAGCCGGGGGTCAGACTAGATGGCCTGGGAGACCCCTTCTGACTTGATCTGTTTCTATGTTTCTAAGAGAGAGAAACTGAATAGGAGTTGGATCTCACTTCAGTGCTGGTGACCGGACAAGGTCCTTCAGGCACCTTGGGTTGGGGGGCACAGCTGGGGCAGGATGTGTGGCACTCTGAGCTCCATCCTTCAGCTTTTTGCTTTGTTCTGCCTAATGGCAGGGCTGGTCCTGCTGTGTTTATGCAACAGCAGTAAATCAGATTGCACTCCAGTACATTTAAAGCGGCTGCCAAATCTCTCAGAGTTCAAATTTGGTGTACAGAAACCACATCTGCTTGAGAATGTTCGGCTTGTTGTTAGATACTAATTGCTAGCAAGATGCCCACCAGACGGTGAAAATATTTGAAAGCTACAACACGGGTTAATCTGAGAGGTTGGAGTTTTCAAACATGCAACCAGGGAATAAGGAAGAGGACAGGACCAACGGTTGACGTTATCAGGACTGCTCATCACTGTTCATTGAAAGACCATCTCCAGACGCACTCTTCCCACAGGAAGCGGGCTGTCACAGGTTTCTCATACACCATGTGTTACTTTTCTGCACCTTTCCACTTTCTGATGATACCACTCCTGCTCGCCTTAGTGAAGTAGTAAGTTGAAAGAAGTTTTCTTATTAACATCCAGCATATCATTACACTTTCTGCAATGTTTTGTAAGAGCACTGAAAGTGCTTCTCAACATCTCATGGTTATCTTTGCAAATACAATCTAAGGAAGGCTACCTGGCAGAGGTGCAGCTGAGGCCAAGACAGAGTGCCCGTTTGCATGGCATAACAGCTCACAGTGGGTTAATTAGTTTGCAAGTCTCTGAGATGGACACTGTCCACCATTCTGAACATGCAAGTTATGATGGGGGTGCAGTACAGCTTGCTATGTTAACCTAAATGTTCTGTGTTATTTGAGGGATAAACCACCCCAGGATAACTCTATCCAAGCATTCAAAATGGCAGCAAGTGTGTGTCTCAGAGCCCCACCTGAGTGACTTATCCTGATGTATGACTTGAGTCAGTGAGTTGCCTTAGAAGAGTCTGAAGGAGACCTTAGTCTCCTCCTCCTCCATCATCATCATCATCTATACTGTTTTATTTGCTCTTTTAAAAATTGCATAGTTTATTGTGTTTTTAATTTTGTATGGTCTGGGGCCCTAGAAAGACTTTCTTCTGACAGATTATTGTCATCAGTTTCTATGGCTATCTTCTCACTTACACACACACACATTCCCACACGTGCTCACATGCACACACACATGTGTGCTACCTTGGTGGACAATCTTTTTCAATGCACTTCTTTTGCTTTCCATTTGGCTGTGTTTCTGGATCACAGAACACATTTTTCACCACACCTTTCCCCCTTTTCACACAGCGGGCAGTTTGTCTCTGGAAACCTGCAAGACAGAAGAACATGCTGTATTCAGAGGCAACTCTGCAATGCCTGACTTCATGCAGGTGAGTATTCGTATGTGGGAAAGCAGCTCTTTAATCGAGGAGGGCGGAGGGCACTTTCTGATGGCCCAGGTGCTTGGAGGTCCACTGCCTGCCCTGCCACTGACTCCACTTGCAGCTTCAGCTTCTCTCAGCACCACGGCTGCTTTTCATTCCTCTCCGACATTACAGAGTGATGCTCCATTGTCATATCAGAGGCACTGAGGGAGGGATTAAAACGGCAGGTGCCAAGAGATGCGATCAGTGGTTAGCTTGGCTGCTGCCACTGCCATTGCTCTGCCCATGTGGCACCACAAAGCTAAAGGCAGCCTCCACGTGTGGCTACCCACTGCTGAGTGGCCCATCTGCAGGGATGCCCAAGCAATGCCGTGGGAGACCCCAGGACCCACCACACCTGCCCGCTGTATCCTTAGGAACTGCATTGCATTCCATTATCTCCCTTCAGAATTTTTGCAGTATTCTGGCCTGCAGGGCCAGACTTCCAAAGATGCTCAAGGAGAACCTGAGGCAGAAGTCGTCTTGCCTAGCACAGAACCTCTTGGCCATGAGGAGACCACACCCTCACAATGTTAGTCCAAGGCGTCCCTGCACAAGGCATGGATTATGCACTTGCAATCTCTCACTCACCGTTTTCAGGGCCTTTTCCCAGGGTGGTTAACCTCCCAGGGCCTCTTCTGAGTCTTCCCACCATTTGCACTATCTTTAGAGGAAAAAAGTCTGCTGTTTTCCTAAACCATGCCATGATTTGCTGTAAAAACTAAGTGTATTTTTGGAGTTCTGCTCCATTCCACAGTGCTACCTTGTACTGCCTAATGGAAGATGCAGAGACAGAAAGAAGGCAGGGAAGCAAACCCTCAGTGGGGGAAAATAAACATTGTGAGGATGCTGTAACCATCCCACAAAAAAAAAAAAAAAAAAAGGAAGAAGAGCCCTCAATAAAATGCTGGGTCTTACACCTCATGTAGAGAAGCAGATTCACCACTGACTGCACGGCAGACAGATGGAAGCCTGAAAGCAAGACATGCCAAGATGCACGGCTGTTGGGTGGGACAGAGTTGCTCTCAGAGTCTGATGAGCCTGGTGTGACGCCTGACTCCACGAGGTGGCAACCAGAGAGGAGAGCTAGCCAACCAGGGGGCCAGCATTCAGAGAAAAGGCATGCTTGCTTCCAAACAGGCCCTCCTGAGGAGATTGGGCCGAGATATACTCAAAAGGAGGGTTTTCAGAAGCAGTTCTTTAGATTGGGTTCAACAAATTGCTTTGTGCATACACTCTGTGGTGATGGAGTTTATTGGGCAAACTTTGGTGAACAAAGAGCCTTTTGCAAAAGAACAGTCTGTTGCCTTGAATGGGCAAAGGGAGAAAAACCCTTAGCTCACAACACTGAGCACTTTGCATTCAAGGTGGTGGCTTCCTTTATGGAATTAAGCCATCTCATAGCATTACTGTCTTCTCCAGAGAGTCTTGCCTGGCTTGGTTTGGTCTAGGGCCCCCTTATTCATCTTTCTGTCAGCCCGGGGTATTCACACAGCTCTCCTCCACAGCTCCTTTTGAACACATCAGTTTTCTTCTGTTCAGCTTTCTTCCCTCTTCAGCTTTCACACTCATACTTAGTAATCGGGAATACAATGGTGCAGCTTGGCCTTACTCTCCAGTGAAATGTCCTTACACTCTTTCTAGGTCCTTCACTGCTGCCTTTCTAAGCCCCAGTCTTGGAATTTCTTGCAGTCTTTCTTCTATAAAAACTTTTTATAATCATGAGACAGCATACATTTATTTACAACAACAAATTAATCTAAGAAAGTTGAATTGATGTTGCAATGCATAGTGGAGAGAATTGGTGCTTATGGTATGGTAAGTGTGTGGATCAAACATTATATTAGCCACGGTCTCATTAGCTGCTCTGAGGGAAGCGACGGATCCTCGTCCTCAGTCCTATGGGATAATATTGCAACATGACAGTTGAAGGGCTGCTGAGATAGTGACTTCCTTCAGATGTTCTGAGGATAAGCCTACCCTTCCCAAAGTCTCATCACTCCTCTCCTCTTCAGCACCGGTGGGAGGAGTTGCTCAGAAGCTCTTGCTGGTTCTGTTTAGACTAACTGAAGTTTGGCCTGAAATCTGAACCATATTTGAAAAAAGCCACCTTGAACACAGGTCTGAAGTTTGCTTATTAGCTAAGATCAACCAGAGTTTAGCATCTGGACACAATGCTAAAGAGATTAATTGGACTAGAAAGTGAATGCTTCCATTCTCTGCCAGATGGCCACAGCACATGTAGCAGAAGTCTCATGCACGTAATTACACATTAGCGAGAATACATGTGCACGGGTCTTATGCACTTAATTATAAATCATTGCTTGTTGTTATTCCCAAATTGGACCAATCTGTGTGAGTGTTTAAAACATCAACAACAAGTAGTGTGCTGGTAAGAACCTCCATTCGCACAGTAATTGAGATAGGATGGGAATTATTGCCCTTAGGAGAAACTAGCAGGAGGTGGCAGCAGAGGGCTAGGCACGCCACATGCAAGCACGGTCCAGACAGCTAGCCAGTCAGCAACGCACGCTTGCCCATGCTGATTGTGCACCCACCTCCTCCATCTGCCTGCCTAGCAGCCACTTCTGGTAAAGATCAGCAGTCGCTTGATTACTCCATGGGGGAGCCACTGACCGGTACTAGCACAGAGCTCCATCACTCACCATTTGTTAGAAGGCTCTTAGAGAATGGTACAAATGTTGAATGTGTTTTCTAATTTGATTTAAAAACAATTATGTATCTTTAAAAAACATGGGTAAATATTGCTGCTTGTTACTATGTAACATAGAGAAATGCAAACAGTTCCATTAATTTCATCCTATGGAAAAAGCTCTTTGCAGCATTGTCTGGGGTGGGACAATCCATCATTGTCTGGGGACCGGTTTCAATGAACCAGTAATCAGCAGAATCACAGGCAGCTCTCAAAGTTGTATTTTGTCTAGTTTTTTAAAAGCAGGGTGGCCTCTCCAAGGGCATGACTTCCAATCCAGGTGTTAATCCAGTTCCTTATGTCAAGCCCACACAGCCGGCTCGTTCCCCGGCTGGCGTGCCGTAGGGATAACGAACAGTGAAGCCACAGCAGCCGGCAGAAAGAGGCAGATGGCCGCATGAATATGGCTTACCCCGCCCACACGTTACGCTGCAACCTGTCCAGCTTCCGTATTGCCAGAAATACTCAGGCTCTTCTACTTCATTCTCAGAGCTCCAGTCTTTACGAACAGTATATTCGTATTTTATTCCAGGGTTATTTTCTTGGAACAGGAGCTGAAAATAATGTGGTGTATTGTCAGTCTTGATCACAAAACGGCACCAAACATGAAAGTGAGAAAGCCTGAATTTGGTTGTTTGCAAGGTTCTAAGCCTGTGTCCCTTCAGAGGTTGTTGGAATTTGCCTCTTCAGACTCAACTAGCATGGTCATTGGCTGGGAAAGATGGGAAATGTACTCCAACAACATCTGAAAGGCCACACAAGTTCCCCACCTCTATAAAGAACAGTGGCAAAAAAACCCTTCTTTCTCTTAAGCAAAAAGTTTATGTATACATGAATTGGTTGGGATTGGATCAGGTGTATTTTGAAAGACACTTAACTCAGTTCACCAACAAGGTTGTCCAGAATGTTCTGGAGGTGCCTGGATTATATGACTTCAGACTGCAGATGGCTCTTCACACAACTGAGTGCTCCTCCATCCCAGAAAAACATCTCATAGAACATAAATTAGGAAGATGGATTCTAGCGTAGCTTTCTCCCTGATGTGCGGGGGGGGTTTTTTAATCTGAGGGGATTATTTATTTTTGCATGGAAAACCATTCAATCGCATGCACAGGCATCTGTAGTCTGAAATAAGATAGTTCAGTTAAAGGTTTATCGCCTGAGTGAGAAATACAAGAATTTACCTTTTTTAAATAGCATCCCGTGACAGCCAGTTTGTGTACTGGTTAAGAACACAAGCCTAGGACTCAGACAATCTGGGTTCTAGTCCCTGGTCAGCCATGGAGCCAACTGGGTGACTTTGGGCCAGTCACAGACTCTCAGCCCAGCCTACCTCACAGGGTTGTTGTTGTGGGGATAAGATTGAGAGTATAAGGACAAGAATGATGTAAGGTGTTTTGAGTTCTTTAAAAAGTAAAAAGGCAGAATAAATAAAAAATAGGTAAATATTTTTATCTAATAAAAACAAAACAAAACAAAACAACAACACGTAAGTATATCCTGCTCCTCCCCCTCTTCCAAGAAATTCCAGGTGGCTTCAGTGATGCTCTTCTTCTCCATTTTAGCCTCCCATCCACATTGTCACCAAGTGAGCAGCCTAGAGCCAGCTCTCCTGAGCCCCAGTCCTACTATCAGCACCATCCCACACGAGCCCTTGGTTGTGGCATCCGGCTACAGTGAGAATGATTTCGAACTGCAGTCAGAAGATTCCCTCTGGCTCTGATTTCATCCATGGCATGTTTACACCACAGCAGCAAACCCAACATGGAAGACAAAAACATCAGTAGATTCATGGCACTTCAAGCTTTTCAGAAGTGCTAAGAAGCGTTAGGGTGGGGAAATCCCATTCCTGGGGCACCCCAAAATAGTCCAATGGGAACACAGCATGCTTGGTTCCTCTGGGATGCTGCCTGAGAGGAAAACACCTGAGAACTGGGCAGGAGGGAGAATGGAAAAGAGACACAGATACAAAAAGTGCAGAGAACCATCAGGTGCAGCTTGTCATGCAGAGGTGAGAAAAACTGCACCTGTTGAAATTCTCTCTCCTATCCCACAACTGGTAAAGGCATAGAAAACTGCAGCGCATCTCATTCTCACAGCTATCTGCTACATAAAGCCACTTTCTCCCAGGACTCGCTGGCGTACCTGTAGCCACAAAGATTCGTTCGTGGGTCCAGGGGCAGTGAGGTTTTCCTGGTCGCCTTTCCTCCCATACTGAAATATGGTTCCAGCCACCTTGTAGTCTCCATTCCACTGGATAATAAACCCTCCATTTAGGTAATACTTTGCTGGGTCTTCACTCCGCAAGGCAAGGAAATTCCCTGCTTCCGCCACTTCTTCTATTCGGATGTTTCTTGCGCCTTTCGGAATCAGGCCAATATCAACATAACCTGCGCAGGGAGAAAAAGCACCCACTAGTCTGAACGAGTTAATGCACCTTCCAGAATCCAAAAAGGATCCGTGCTGTGCCCTCTTGTAGAGAACAGCTTCTCTGTGTGAGGCATTAATTCTGCACTTGCAACTTCTCACGCATGTTGTGAGTGCTTCACACACTGTTGTCCCCCAGGGCCTCTTGTGTGCTTTCCTATGGCTTTTTCCTTTTAAACTGAATTTGATTTTACCTGGAAATAGTGCGAAGGCAAACGCATTTATTTTCATAGTTTTGCTATATTGCAGCACCACTATGTGGCTGTATAATGGAACATACCGAAAGGCAGAGAAAGAAAAACCAGAGGGAAGGAAGCACCCATAAAGGAACACAGGTAATGCAAACTCACAAGGAACCTGGATGCAGAAACCGTATTATAGTGCTGCTTAAAAGCTTCACGTAGAGAAGCCCTATGTACAGAAGAGAATAATGTTGCTCTGCATAAGTATCTTTAGGTGTCATTCGGGTCAATTAAGTCAACATCATTTCTTTTTAATTCTGGGAGTGATGATGATTTTGTAGCAGAAACAGTACCAACTACATAAAAGAGAAAGGTAGGAGGGCAGGACCCCAGGCTGTGCAGATGGACCATGAGGACTGAATGTGCTCAGCTGGCCCGGGATACGGACTGACGGTTGGCAAGTAGGGAACTTGGGAGGAAGGGGGAAAGAAATGCAGAAACCTGAGCTAGATAAATAAATGATTGTTACCTGAAGGAACACCTTGCTCTGTATGTTCCTACCTGGCCCCAGAGATCTTCTGCTGAGATCCTTCTCAGGGAATTCTCCCCCTCCCCGCAAAAAAAGAAGCTAGAGGGATGATGACAAGGAGAAAGGCATTTTCCATGGTAGCACCCCATTTGTTGGAACATGATCCCCAAGGAAGTGTGCCTGGAGCCATCTTTGTTCTCTTTTTGGCACCAAAAATTTTATTTTCCTGATATTTTCCTAGTTAAGATTTATTTTAATCATGTTTTTATTGCTGCTATAGTCTGCATTATTTTTATAGTCACTGTGAATTGTCTATGTTTTGTTGTATTGCTTTTATTCTCCGTTGTTTATTTAATATTATTTATTGTTTTTATATGTTTAAATTTGTAAACTGCTCAGAAAGCCCAAATGGCTATGGGGCAGTATAAAAATGTAATAAAATAAATAAATAAAGATTGAAGGTTGAGTGACCATTCTCACACCCATGGAAAAGTGTTCTGTTCATTTCTGGCAATGCGGCAGAGGGGGTAGGACAACGAAAAAGGCACAACGTATTCAGAAGGGGATCTCTGGACTTGTTTAAAAATGCAGGTATCCATGCATGAAAGTGAACAGGAGAGAGAGATGAGCTGATGCTGATGACTTCGTACTTATATCCTTCCTCTTTTCCTCCTGTGAGGAACCCTGTGCTGTGGGATAGGCTGGGTCAGTGAGCGACTGGTCCAAAGCCACCCAGTGAGCTTCATGGATGAGCAAACTAACTCTCTAACCACGTGCCACAGTGGCTCATCCATCCATCCATCCATCCATGAAGGAGAAAGAGTCCATAAGCACAGATGGATGAGCTTAAACAAAGTTCACCCATGTACATCCTCCAGTTTATCTGCAGCAACCAAGTTGCCAAGGTAAGAGAAATCTGTTTCATTCCATCCCACCATGGTTGCAGTTTTTAATATGAATTGCACTTCTCAGAGTGCCGGCTAGGAAAAAACAGCAGCAGCCGGGAAAAACAGCTAGGAACTGCTAGCTAGGAAAAGCAGCAGCTGCAGCCATGGGCAAGAGGTGTCAGGAGGACCAGCGATAGTTGGCTCAGGGCTGTTTATTGTTGTCAAGACCGGAGGCAGCTTTAGGACTCCCTCTGCTGGTCAAGGACCAGCACAGCAGCCCTGGCAGTTGCAGGATTACCACACTCGACTGCAGCTGCCAGGGCTCTCATGAGCTCCACCTGGGAGTCCTGGGGAAGAGCTACGTATATAAGCAGCAGTGACTCTTCCCTTCAGAAGCTCCCTTGGCAACAAAGGCTTCCTGAGTTGCTTGAGTGCTCCTGGGCTGTGGATGCTGGGACTTTGTTCCTGGAACTCTGCCTGTGATCTTGCTCCAGCCCTCAAGATACCTGTTTCCCTCAGCTTGTCTTCTTGGCTTGCTGGCTTGTCTGGCCCCATTTACCTCCTGAATGGACTTGGCCCTTGTGCTTGCTGGCTCCGACTTTTGGACTGTGTGACTGTGCCCTTGGACTGACCCTTGTGCTGTGCCCTGGTTGCCTGGGTCAGGGCCCCATCTGCAAGTCAGCTGCCCATGGCCCAGATGCTGACAGTTGTGATCTTAAGTCCTTTACTGCCCACCATGGCGTTTTCTCCTAAAAAATTGTCACAATCTCCACAGTGACAGCCACTGCAAAATGCCCAAGCAGATGTCACTGTTTTACCATGCATTTCAAAAATTATTAGGTATAAGAAATGTTTGCAAACATTTCTGTCTACACACACACACACACACACACACACACACACACACACACACACAGAGCACCACCTGGGAGGTGTCTCGTGTCAAAATGCAGGAGTCACCAACAGTCGACCTTGACTCAGAGCAGCTGCATTTTCACTTTGTGCTCTCCTGACAGCTGTCAAATGGTGAGCTGTCAAGGGAAAGTGAAAATGTGAGGGCTCTTTGCTTATGAAAGGGCCTCACCAGTAGATCATCTGCCCCAATTTTTTTCTTTGGCCCTGACTGCTCAAAGTCCTGAACCTTTCCTGCCCTTTTTCAGAACTTTTGGGGAAGTGGAAAAGTGGGAGCTAGTTTTCTTCAGACAGGGTATGCCCTCCCAAAAATGTGGGACCAATGACAAATTGAAACAACCTGGCAGTGATGAAATTCCAAGCCAATCCCTCTAAGGAAGCACTAGTAGCCTCTTCTAATCCAAGCACAGAATCCCACTTTGGTGAAGCTCTCAGTTATTTCTGGCTTCCAATGGTGGACGGCCCCAAATTCAAAGTGGGGGGGGGGAGGAAAAGGTGTAGAACCACAAAACACTCCCCCACATGAAAAAGTAGGAAATCCCCAGCATATTTTAAAGTGCTTACTGTCAGTAATTAAACATTTGGAGAAGCATTTTGCCTTTTAGAAAAGGAAAAACTGCCCAGAAGCTGGGAAACCAGCAAACCTTCAGTGGTTGGGGGCTGGGGATAGGAAATGGCTTTCTGCAGAACCCTGGATGGCCAGACTGGGGCCTCAGGAAGGCTGGATTTGGTTCACAGGCCTGCAGATTCCCACTACTGCACCAACACACCTCCACCTCAAAGACTGGCCTTGCCACTACCTCACCAGCATTCCTAATCTTTCTTTAATTTGTCACAGTGATCTGCAATGTATTATTAGATGATTTTCCAGTAACAAGAACTCTTATAACCAGAGAGTTAACAGGAAAATATTCTGTAGCACAATTTTAGTCACAGAGGCAACCTGCAGGTAACAACCTTGGAGATTAGACAAGATTTCATGTTCCTCAATAAGAAGAACGCAGCGAAGCATTTGGAGAATATATTCCAGTATTCTCTCAGGCCATTCAGAAGACACAACTGTTCCATGGCAGTAAGCGCACATCTGATTGGAAAATTCAGAAGAAAAATATACTTCCCCAGGCCCATTTAAGATGAAAGAATGATCAAAGAGGACCAGATGTACTAAGTTTTTGTGGGCTATAATGAATCAGGAGTTTATTTTTCCTATTGCCACATTTCATTAAGAAATTGAACAGCCTACATCTGCAATGGAGAGCAGCCTACATGTATATTCCTATTCAGGGCTCCCTGATAAATATGCTGAAGGTCTGTAAAAACTAAAGACCAGCATCACTGCAGGTTTTTTGACAGCAACTCTGGACCCACAGAACCTGAAAGCAGCAGCAAATCCGCAGATAAAATGAGGTGGCTGACATGGCAAATGGGAATCTTTCTCTATTTGCTGTCTTTTTTCAATCAGCATGAAGTTATTTTATTAGAAAATTAAATAGTCAATTGAGGTAAGATTCTCTTTTCACCAAATAAATAAATAAATAAATAAATAAATAAATAAATAAATAAATAAATAAATCCCACCACTATCTCAACTCAAAGATTTCTGCTTTCTGTCCCCTTTCCTGGTAAACAGAAATTGAATTTTTATATTAATAGATGTCAGGATCTGGGCTGCTCTGGTGGCCACCTATATATTTGCAGGATAGGCCCCAGGCCCTGCTGGAGCACTCAGCCTCCTGACGAGCACCCGCGGGGACCCCTGGGGGAAGAGCAAAGTACAAGCAAGCTCTTTCCTCCAGAACTGGCTCAGCATCACAGGTTTGCTGTCATGCCTGTATCCTGCCTGACCTTTTCCGGCTCTCCTGCATCTTGCTGTGTATCTCACCTTGCCATGTTGCCTCAGCGTCACAGGCCTCCCTGTTTACTGTTGTGCCTGCATCTTTGCTGTGTACCTGCCCAGTCAAGGTACCAGCACCTCTGTTTGTCTTCCTGGTTCCTGACCTTGGCCTGTACAATGACTGTGACTTGGACTTGCCAATAAACCTTGCCTTTGGACTTTGGGTCCTGTCTCACCTTGGGTTCTGTTGCCCTGGGCGTGGTACCCCTGTCTTTTTGCTTGCTGCCCATATCCGACTCCTGCACCCTGGCAATAGGCCGGAAACAATGGCTGCGAATCATAGCCCTCGTCCAGCTCCAGTTAGGACGAGTTATGCAAAAACTGTCGCATGTTTTCCTTTTCTGCCGAGCCTTGAGGTAGACTTGCTGGGACAGTCACATTCGGTCAGCCGTGGGAGGAACCACAACACAGGAACTGGGATCAATCATATAAAGGCTGATTGATAGGAGGAGAAGCCAGTTTTGGTTACTCAACAAACCCCAGGAGGATGGCATGGCTGAGCAACTACAGACCAGAAAACGGAAACCTACAGGGTTGTTATTGTCAAGCCCTCTTAGACTATCAAACCAATTGCATCTCATCTGTGTTTACTCCAAAGAAAGCACCACTGATTTTTAACTGAGTTTTTCCAGCATATAATCTTTCCAATTTCCATTTTTAACCAAATAATTTTAAAAAACATAATGATGCAATTTACCGCCCACAACGCAATTTCCATAATGAAGCAATTTACAAAGTAAGTTTCACTGTGTTCAGCAGGATTTAAGAGGTAAACGTGCATTTGATTGCAGCCTTAGACATTAAATCATACTGGTTTGAAATACTATTTACATCAGGGATGAGGAACCCATGACCCTTTGGATATTGTTGAACTACAACTCCCATCGCCTCACTTTAGGCTACACTAGCTGAAGCTAATGAGTATTGCAGTCCAACAGCATCTGCAGGACCACATATCCCCATCTGTTTTTTAAAAAGAAACATTTACTTAAATGCTGCAAACTTTTAAATCAACTGCAGAAAACATTGGGCTGAACTCTCCTCCTTTCAAGAACATCATCCGGAGAAGCTGGAGAAGCAGGGCTGCCCAAGACATTTTGTCGCTGGAGATGGACCAGCAAATGACACCCAGTTCCCACTCACTCCACCTCTGCTCCCTCCCTGGGACCCTTCTCTGAAGTGCAGTGGCAGCTGCTCTTCGCTGCTTTGTCCCCTGTGGCAGCCATAGAAGGTAGGCTGTTAGACGGTTAACAGAAAGGCTCACTTTGCCCCAGGACAGAGCCACCTTCTCAGGAAGTCAAGCATGCCCTTCTCTGGACAGGGATGGCCTGGCCTCTGTACTCCATATGCTACTAGCATCCCATTCAGAACACTGTAACGAGCTTCATGCATGGCTCCCTCATGCTTGGTCTGGAAGCAGCTGGTGAAAAATGAGGCAGTCATGGTGGACACATCATGAGTGGAGCTGACTGGAGCTGGGGGGGGGGGGTCAGACTAGATGGCCCAGGAGCCTTCTAACTTACTCTGTTTCTGTGATGCGGGGTGCAGTGCTTGGCCATGCACACATAAAATGTTGAAGCAACTGACTACCTACCAATTACAGAGCCACCCACGAAGTCATGACACAGAGAACTCTGAAGAGCTTGGAGTCAAGTTCACCTTCCAACAGATCTCTTTGCCAGCATATATCCCTATGAGTATTAAAACCCTTGGAGGAGGCTCTGCCAACTGTAGGAAAACCTGTAGGTAGCCTTCTTGGAACAACCCACAAACATGGTGGCACATATCTGATGGAGGATCCCCATGGTATTGGTTTTAGATTTTTGTGTATTGGAATTCAAATCTGCACATTAGAATTTTACTGTTGTTGTTAGTTGCAAAGTCACATCTGGCCCATCACAACCCAACCCATCGCGGGGGATGCAGTATGAGGCGAGACTGAGGGAACTGGGTCTCTTCAACCTGGAGAAGAGGAGACTCAGAGGGGATCTGTTGGTGACATACAGGTATGTGAGGGGGTCTCACACGGAGGTGGGTAGAGACCAGTTCTCCCCTGCAGAGGAAGGCAGGACGCGCTCCAACGGAGCAAAGCTCAGGGAACCCAAGTTCAATTTAGATGCCAGGAAGCACTTTCTGACAGTTAGGACCCCGAGGGTGTGGAATGGGCTTCCATGGCAGGTGGTTGAGGCCCTGTCGGTGACAGTATTCAAAGATAGACTACACATGCACATGGTAGGCATGTCATGAGCAGATCCAGCTGGAGCTGGGGGTCAGACTAGATGGCCCAGGAGACCCCTTCTGACTCACTCTGTTTCTCTGTTTCTGTGACCCCATGGACAACATTCCTCCAGGCCTTCCTATCCTCCACCATCCCCCGGAGTCCACTCAAGCTCACACCAGCTGCTTCAGTGACTCCATCTAGCCACCTCATTCTCTGCCGTCCCCTTCTTCTTTTGCCGTCAATTGTTCCCAGCATTAGGCTTTTCTCCAGTGAGTCCTTCCTTCTCATTAGGTGGCCAAAGTATTTGAGTTTCATCTTCAGTATCTGGCCTTCTAAAGAGTAGTCAGGGTTGATCTCCTCCAGGACTGACCGGTTTGATTGCCTTGTGGTCCAAGGGACTCACAGGAGTCTACTCCAGCACCACAATTCAAAGGCCTCAATCCTTTTGCGCTCAGCCTTCCTTATGGTCCAGCTTTCACAGCCATACATTGCAACTGGGAAAACCATAGCCTTGACTATACGCACTTTTGTCAGCAGGGTGATGTCTCTGCTTTTTAGTATGCTGTCTAGATTTGCCATAGCTTTCCTCCCCAGGAGCAAGCATCTTTTAGTTTTAATGCTTTTGTATTTTTATTGTCTCTTTTGTATTTGATTAATAGTTGTGAACTGCCTAGAGAACTTTGGCTACTGGGCCATGTCGAAATAAGCCCACTTTTGATTATGCTTCTGTATGATTGCTAGAAGGCTGGATGTACTTCATATGAATCCATGGATGTATATTTAAAAAGGATCAACAAGTCTGAGAGCTTCCAGGTTTCACATTGGGGGCCTCTGTAAAGGTATTTTATACCTTCACTATAACAGAAAAATAGGCATTCTTAAAGAATTATCACATCTAGGATAAAAGATGGAAGGGAGAAAATAGAGACATTTATAACCTTCTGTTTTAACTAACTGCACCACTGGCTAATTACCATGGCTAAATAGTTATATTGTGGAGGTCTGTTTTTTGATGTCTGAAACTCCTATTCGATTATAAAGATTTCCACTTTTTCTCCCCTGACCTAGGTCATTTTTCTTGTTGTGTATTACAATGGCTGAAGCAAAGTGATCTGATAAGCCCTTTCTTTACCTAATCCTTCACTTTGATTGAATGTTATCTTCACCGTCTGGCAAGAGGAACCATCTCCTAGACAAACTCCGCATTGATCTTCAGTTGCATTGGAATCAATCTCATAATCACAGCCAACAGCCTGGAGAAAAGAGACATTTTTAAAGAATAAATATTATTTACTAGGTCACTGATGGTTTCATTATTGGCTCAAATTTTTATTTATATTTTATTTATAGCATTTGTACCCAATAAATTCCAATAAATAAGCAGTGAGCAATAAAAAATAAAGCAAGAATCAGTGTTTTAAAAATAAAAAGGGCATAATTTCATTATGCATGTCTTATTCCACCACTTTCCTGGTGGGGCCAACCTTGAAATGCATGAAATCGCAAGATAAGAGGAGGGCCTTTTTACTGGCCCCAGAACCAAAAGAGATTCAGGAAAGGCAATAACTTACTGAGTCCATCTATGACATGGGAAGGTATCCCAACTCAAGAAGCCACCTGTCTGGAGGAAGTATTACACCCGGACTGGTCTTAATCCCTAACTTGGGACTCACCCCGTTCATCCCCCAGGAGCCAAGGTGGGGGTCTGTCTGACTAGAAAGGGAGAACCAACAATACAGTGCTAGTCCAGTGGCACAAGAACAGCTTTTTATTTGCTTATCTCCACTAAAGAAAATATACTCAAGGTAGCTAACAATTCTTAAACCAAGATAGATAAAACCTGGTTTAAAACAATCATGGAAGATTAAGTTTTCTTTTAACCTTTTGCTGAGCCTACTCAAGAGGATGCTGCGGTGCATGAAACCAGCTGGCACTCTTGGCAGACTTCCCAGGGTCATCAGCATTTGGTGTTGGCCGCAAAACAGGTTCGGTCTTGGCATGCCCGCCCAATAAAACATGGCAAGTGGCCCCGCACGGTTCTCCAGAGAATAGGGTCTATCGCAAACGAAGAGCAATTGGCCCTGAAAGGGTTCACCAACCTTTTATACAATTCTGAATGGTTACAATTTGCTATAGTAGGAAACTGTTCTCTGACCACTACAGGTTGCCACTGTGCTAAGTCTTCACCACATGTCACACATTACTCAGAATGACTCAGGATCACTCCTACACTTTCATTACCAATGATGCCGGCTGGCAAACTTAACCCCTGCTGGTTACTCCACCATGTCCTACACGGCGATTCTGGAGGAGGAGGAAGAAACCCGGAAGAAGTGCAGATGGCAGTTCTGGGAACCCAGGGAGAAGCACAGGCCTTTGAAGCACCCTCAAGGTTGCTGCCCACGGGGCCCAGGCCAACCAGGGGAGAGGGAATGTTTTGGAAGAAACAGTAGGAGTCGAAGGAGGACAGGGGGCGGGGGCGCTGCTGCCTTGCCCAGTCCCTGGCCCTGTGATGAGGTGTCGGGGAAAATGAGCTTCCCAGTTAGAGGGCATGTGTGGGTCTTGCTGGCTGGCCCTTCACCAGTGAGACCCACCCTGAGGGTGGAGTCCACGCAGTTACTGAAAGGGAAGGATTTTGGGAGCAGGCCCAGTTTGGCTCAACTCTCTTTCTGGATGTGAGCAGAGGCTAAGCTTTCAAGCTCACTGAAGGGCTTTGGGAGTTGCTTTGTCTTGTAGCTGCAAAGCGCCTATCTTTGCAAAGGGAGTGTCTAGTGTTTTGGAACCTAAGGGAAGAAGGAGAGGACTTAGCTCATGGCAGATGCCTTATTCCTTAAGGTCTCCAGATCGCTACCCATATACAGGCCAGGAAGGGTACTGTGGTTATACCATCCACGGAGCTGCTCACCTGAACCTTGAGCAATCTTGAAGCACTATCTAATCCTGCTGACACGAGGAATTATTGCTCTGCTCCATTGCTCTATATTTGCACCTGTGGTCTCAGTGTCCATGTATCTTTGAGCGAATTGCTTCCCTATCCAGACATCTGAGCATAGCAGGTTGCATTTATGGCAGCTTGAAAGCATGTTTGTAAGAACACACTTCTCATTCAGGAGCACGTTTGCTTGTTCCCTGCAGTTTAGCAACGGACTGGCCCATAAAAGAAAAACAGCTGCACTTTTACTTAATCAACTGTTCTCTCCATTAGACATGAATGGACAATTTGGCAGGCCTCAAAGTAACTTACATAATCAGTTGTGAGTTCTGCAGCAGTTAGAGCTGAAACTGAGTGGAAGAAACTCTTCAAAGAGACATAAAGCTAATAAAGGTTCCCAAGGTATCTCAAAGGCTAATACACTCACAGATGCACACACTTTCTAGTCCCCTACCAACTGTATGATTCTGTGAATCTATGTTCTTACAAAGTGAGATGAGAGTTAGGTGGAACGTTGGCCACTGCTGCGTAGCTGCGATCGGCTAACTACAGCCTACTCTAAGTTTCAGGTTTGCATTTCCATGCCTAGGGACAGAATGGTGAGGACAGGGACAACAGGATCAAGCTGCCCACATGGAAGAAAGCTGAAGGAGAGGGTCCTGCCATTGGAACGTTCTTCAAGCCCCTCTCCCTCTTCCAAGGCAGACGGACACCGATGCTCCAACTATTAGCTTGATTGCAAACTAGAAAGGCCAGCTTTGAAGTACAATTTGGGCATGTTGCAGAAATCAAGAGCAAAAGAAACTAATTTAGCTGGAGTGTTTAATTGCTATACTTGAGCTAGCTAATTAAGAAGCTGGAGATGTATTGCGCTGAGACGAAGGGTGGATATTTAGAGAGATAGCACAGAGCAGTAATTGCTCATGTCAGCAGTATTAGACTTTGCTTCTTCGGCTTCAGTTGAGCAGTCCAATGGCTGCTGCTACTGCGCCATTCCTTCTTAAGAGCCTTTCTCCTTAGAGCATCAAATGATGAAAACTCTGCGCTTAAGGCAGTTTCTCTTGCTTCAGAGCAACAGGATTCAGTTCATGGGCTTTTCATGGTTAACAAGTCATAGCTTCTTAATGCAGCAGGGTTCAGACATCAGACAATCCATGGTTCTGCAACAACCCACACTCAAGAGCTAAGTTGTCGCGTTGTCTGGAGTCAGTCACAGAGTAGGGGCTGTAAGTGTTCTCTTGTGGCACATCCTATGCACGGTTGGACAGATGAAGCACCTACAGTTCACAGCATGTCCCAACCAGCCCTGCTGGCTGAAGCTGTAGGACTTTTTCTGTCTAAATATGCATAGGATCGTGCCCTTAATAGATTTTAAATGCTAAAGAAATGCCTTTTTACTTACCAAAGCTATTAAAATTGCCGATAATTTAACTCTGCTCTTTTAGCGAATGTTACTAAGCTGCTGAATTTTGTTTTCCTTTCATTATTTAAAATGCTGAATGTATTTTTAATTGCTCGATGTGATAAAATGATTTAAGTAAATATGTGACTTTCCCCTTTCATATGAGAGGACTAAACAGATGCTTCGAGCACACTTAGTAAGTGGCTGCACAGGGTCACAGCCAGATATTCAGCACTATTTTAGCTCAGAGAATATCGTCTTGTGTCTCTCTCTGTAAGGCAATGACAGCCATTCTCTGGCTTGACATCCTTGCTTGCTTTGAGGGGAAGGGGCTGTTTCTATTATGAGTTTTATTGATCTGTTCATTATTGGAACTGTGATTTTAATTTGTTTAAACTTGCAGGATATCCAGAGAGTTATTTGGTGACAAATATGTATGTGGGGGGGGGGTGTATATGCTGTGTGTGTGTGAAGAGTGTTGTTGAAAAGTACATTGGATTGGGGCAATTGTGAGGACAAAGCTAAACAAGAAGCATCCATTTCCCTGCCACCACTTCCCATAATTGACAGTCACTATGTTAGCTAATCAACATTTGTAGGAAATAATTTGAATTACAGTTTATTGTTTATTGGCTCAACCAGATGTCCATTCATTATATCAAGAGATCTTGAACAAAATCCTATTATGGTTCTATCAGAACAAAAGAGTTGCTATTGAATTGTTTTATTTTTTCAACTCTTTCCAAAACATTGCACCTTAAAACAATACAAAACGGAAGTGAACTGACAGGACCTTACAAAGAGATGGGGGGCATCTTCATGGGTGGGGGCAGGTTGAAACCTTTGCTTTGTTTGACTTGAAGTAATCATCCACAGTGATAAGTGAATCTTCAAAGATCATACTTGTTCAGCACTGGTGAATTAAAAACAGCCTCCCACTGGACCATTATCAAAACAGTTATTTTTGCAGAAATATGTTCACCTAGCACCTCTGAAATCCTATTTCCATCAAATCTAATTCTCCAGTGGATTTCCAGGATGATTGAAGTGTTCTTGTGATATACTTTGTTATTAAGAGTATTTGCAAATAGTTCCATTTTCACGGTCTCAGACCCCTTTAACAACGATCATTCAGACCAGCAGAAACCTCACTTCACATTCATAACAAGCTCCAGCAAACTACAGGGTCAGCCACTGCAATGTATTCGGCTTCCTCTGAAGTGCCAGCTCTACTGGCTACAGGTCTGTTTCTGAGCCCAATTCAAAGTGCTGGGCTTGACCTTAAAACGCTTCACACCTTTGGCCCAGAGTCTTGGATGAGCAAGGGCAGGGGGTCACATAGGCACACAGTCAGACAAGCAAGGCCTGCTGTAAGAAAGATCCACTGCGCCCACGGGAGCCTTCCCTGTCCAGCATCTCAGCCAACTGGAGAGAGGAGGAGTGAACAGTAGAAGAGTGGGATTTCTTATGGCATTCAAGTAGGTTCTGATTTATTATCTGAGAAATATTCTATGGGGACTCATCAGGAGGGAGGGGGTTCCACTAGGGATACATGAGGAATCTGTGTTGGAGGTGTGAATCCACTGGATTCTTTGGGCTCCGTTCCTCAGACTGGGAACGGTTTCTTAGGGCCATTGGACTTCCTGGCTGTGTGACTGGCAGCCTCCTTCTGCATCCGGTTCTGCAGCACAAAAGCTGCTGCGGTGACATGGGAGGGAGATGCTGCTTGGGCAGCAGGTGCTCCTTGCCACATCCATGTGAACAACCACCTTCCATGTCAGGTGTACCACTGCAGCTGCATGGGGTGCAGAAGAGGGGCATTGTGCATGGGGCTCAGTTCCTGGTGAGCCCTCCATGAATCCAATCCCCAAACGGATTCCTTTCACAACCTGAATCTCCGCGTGGCTGGAGGTTGGCTGGCCTGCTCATTTCATGTGACCTGCTCTTAGTTTGGCCCAGACACCGAACAGGTAGCAATCCTGTGAAAGGATCTTCTCCATGAGTGCAACTCTGACTGGATGCAGCTGTCCTTGGCCCTGAAACCCGAGTCAGTTCAAGGTTCTTGAACACAGAGATCCTGCTTTTAGGAACATCTCTATTTTTGCCTGGGGCTCTTCTTGCATTTCATGGAATCATAGAATAGTAGAGTTGGAAGGGGCCATGAAGGCCATCGAGTCCAACTCCCTGCTCTTGCAGGACTCCAAGTTACACCATCCCACCATTTTTCCCTTGGACACCTCTTGAATTGTGAACCATAGTTTCTTTTTGAAACTTGTAGCAAGAACCTGGATCTTTAAGTGCTCTGAACCTCTAATGTTCTAAAATGGAAGTGTCTTACCGTGACTACGTACGCATTTCTGGATCATTCCTTCATCCAGGCCATAGCCATTAGTGCTCCGGTGAACCACTTTATAACTTCTAAGCGTACATGCCATGATTTCTGAAGTGTGGTCAGTGTCACCTGATTTGCCTTTGAATAAAGTTCAGCCACCAAAACTATGCTGTATCATCCTGTCCTACAATGAGGAGGCAACGTCTCCTGAGAGGAACATGGCTTGGTTCACAGTTCAGTCCTGTACATGTTAATTTAGAACTACTCCCACTAAATACAGTGGGATTTATTTCCACTTCGATGTGCACTGAATTACAGTTTTAACCCTAATCGATTTGGAATGCAAAATGATCTAATCCCTACCCCATCCCAAGAAGCCCTGAAATTCCCTCCCATTATCCCATCCAGCTCACAGACCCTCCCAACCACACACCAGGACATAAGCGTTTGGGTTGTGTCTCCACTGGGAACATATGGAACAGTCTCAGTAGTGAAGATTATAAACCTGATGGCCCTTTTGAGGCCCGTAAACCCGTAGTGTATAAAGGAAACATACCCAATACCTTACACATGCCATTAAGACAGACGTCTCTGCTGTTGTTCCCTTCAAAGCAAGGCGTACCATCGATAACAGCATCTAGCATTTTCTCTGAAAAGTGGTTGTTTACAGGGCGGCACTGTAGCTCACAGGGATTAGCTGGAGGAGGGAAACCCAACAGCTATATCAATAAAATATATTTTAAGCTACATTAATAAGGTAGTATTATAAGCACGCAATGCTATGTATTAGTAATTTAAAACTAGTTATAACAATAAATAAGTACCTTGGGTGCAGATTACAGCAAGCTCCTACTTCCATTAAAAGAAATTTATTGCAGAATCTGGGGCTACAAATGCCAATTTGGTCTGTACTGCAATCATCCTGCAATTTCTACTTGTGGAATGTGTAAGGGGTGTAATGAGACCCACATGAACCAATTTGGAAAGCATCTGGTTGGCTCCTGGAACGGCCATAAGACCTGCCAGTATCGGCCTATTTGTGCAAGTGCCTTCAGGAGCAATTTCATTCTCAGTGATGCTCTTATTAAATGAAGGAAGCATGGCATTTATCATACACATGAAGTTTTCCTCCTGTGGCATTTGAGCGTAGCTATTACAGCAGAAACTCAAATACTTTGGCCACCTAATGAGGAGGAAGGACTCCCTGGAGAAGAGCCTAATGCTGGGCAGAATGGAGGGCAAAAGAAGAAGGGGAGGGCAGAGAATGAGGTGGCTGGATGGAGTCACTGAAGCAGTCGGCATGAGCTTAGGTGGACTCCGGGGGATGGTGGAGGACAGGAAAGCCTGGGGGAATGTTGTCCATGGGGTTGCAATGGGTCGGACACGACTTTGCGACTAACAACAACAACAACATTACAGCAGAAGGAAATGTATTCCTGCTAGGTAGCAAAAAAAACAAGTTGCTATCTTTAAAAGATTCAGCCAGGAAACAGCAGGAACATTTTAAAAATTGCACCTTGTTTTTGCTACCTTGCTCATTACTAAGCTGTTAATTGGTTTTATTTGTAGTCTTTGGCTCTCTGTCGCTCTCTCCCTCTGTTCATTTTAATTCCGCCTCAACATTAGCCAGTTACTAATTTTGCACACGTGGACTTGCTCTTCCTTCCTTCGGAAGCACAGCGAGGGTTATGAGCTGCTTCCAATCTCCCATCCAAGTATTGACCGGACTATTTGCTCAGCTCAAATTGTCATGCTCTTTAGCCTTACTTATAATTCAGCAGTGCATGTATTTGAATGAATCAATGCCTGAAAGTAAGTGATGCTTACAGCATTCCACTTACATATGGCAAACAGGTATGATGGCAATTTCCTGGACAGCATTTCTGAAGTTTAGAATGTGCAAACAGGATCGAAAATGGATCAGTGCAAAATGCGTTTGCACAAGATCTCAGTCAGCCACGCATCCATCTGCAAAGAGTCAGCTTTTCTCAGTCATTGCATGGTGTCCTCTCCAGTTCCACCTCCCTTCAAAGTGCTTTGTACTTCTGTAAATCCAAAGCATGTGGATTCTTTCCTCCTATGTGCATGTGTGTTCATTTGCATGTGTGTGTCTGTGTGTGCGTGTGTGCACAGCCAGTTTGGCAACATAAGCTTATAGCCTGAATATGGGGCTTATAGTCTGAGTATGGGGCTTACAGTCTGAATATCAGAAACAAGATGCATTATAAAAGAGTCATGACCCTGTACCCCAAAGCTCCTGTCTTCAGAAAACCCTTTGCCCCCCCCCCTCCTTGTTTGCTGAGAAACAATAGTGTCCTGCAATGCTGTGGTTGTGGCAGCTGATTCTGGGGTGCACATCAAGTTCAAACAGCCTTCAGCACCTCATGGAAGAACCGTCCCTGCCTGCGCGCACCTCAGGAGATCAGGAACAGTTGGCAAAGCTGCCTCTTGAGGAAGATTCTCTGCTGTCACTGATCTTATTCATGAACCCCTGATATGTTTCCAGGGAAACCCTAAGAATTCTCCAGAACACAATTTGGAAAGCTCTGAGTGGAAATTCAGTGCCAGCAAGTTTTATTTATTTATAGACATCTGTGAGGGTGAAACGGCTCTGTCTTCATTTAAACAGTAATCTAAGCTACGTTGACACAGACAGAAGCTCTCCCTTAACGGTACCGCTCAGAGACTTCCTTGTTATCAAGTATCTGAGCAAGAAATTATGCATTTTAACTGTAGCCAGTCACTCCACACAATGAATGTGTGTGCATCAGAAGTCTACACTTAATACAGTCCTTCCTAAACAGGTGGCCTCCAGGCCCAATATTTGTCTTACATTTGCCAAAGGTCCCTCCACCACCTTTGAGGGATTTCTCCCTCCTCTCCCACACCACAGCTCACCCCATTCAGTGGGGTCTCCTGAATCTCTGCGTAGCATTTTCAGAGAGCTGGGAATCAGACCAGTTAATGCAGCTTAAAGCTAGACCCATGTCCACTATGACTCCTGGCATCCTTAGCCATCTGTTGGGCTAATGGGAGATGAAAGTAAAACCATCTGGAGAGCACCAAGTTGAGGAAGACTGATACAATACATTGAAGCAGAAACATAATTTTCGCCATCCATTTGCAAAGGGCTGCCCTTATAATCAGAGTGCTTTGAGGAATGAACAAAATTTTAAGACACACCAGGTGATGTGCATTTAAATATGAGGTGGCTAGCCGTCTAACTTTCTTTTACCACATGAAAAAAAGAAAGCTTTGTTACTATATCAAGGATCAACCTGGCTACCCCTCAGTAGCTTGGCTGTCCTTCTGGGACTGAATGTAATGGAGTTCCCAAAATTAGGTCCACCCATTGAATTTTGTCCCAGACTTTCTAAGCACTGCTTCCCCCTCAGCTCTACAATGCATACACAGTTTGGCTGGATAAATACCTTGGACTGGTATTAATTTTAGTATTTGGTAATCTGTGAGAGTAACTGAAGGCATGAACAACTGCAAATACAGATGAAAGGCAGAGAAGACCTGAGAAGAGCTGTAGCTCAGTGGTAGAGCTACTACATCCTGGAATGGCAAGCCGGGAAGATCAATACCCTGCAAGGTGTGTACTGCAAGGCTCTTTGCTTGATTTGTGTAGTCCAAATCCTGCTTTTTCACCAAATGGTGCACCAGGCCAGTGGCACACAGGCATATCAAAAGAGACATAAAAATATACCTCTGCTTTTTTTAGTGTCTCCTTTCCATTTTGAGAACTTTCTCTTCCTAGAACAGGGTCTTTCACCTTGCTCAGCTTTCTCGGTGTTGCAGGAAAACATTTAATCCCAACAGCTTGACATTTGCTTTCACCACCAGAAAAGGGTGATTCCTCCTGCCCTACCTGTATTATAAACTGGAATCCATTCATAGAATTCATTTCTGTAGGCAACCGTATCAAATTCACTGCATTGCATTTGACGAAAGTTTGGCGTGGCTCTTGGGCAGGGCTTGATGTTACACATGCGATAGCGCTTCCTCTGGCCAGTGCAATACTTTCCCCCAAACTGTGGCCTAAAAGAGACATTGGCAGTTGTGGCAATCAGAAACATTCACATTTACTTATGATGTTTATTTTCTGCCTTCCCTCCAAGGCAATCTGCATGTGCTTTCCTCCCACTCCCCTGGTTTTATCTTTGCAGCAATTTTACCAGGCGGGACAGTCTAAAAGGGTAGATGGGGGTTGAAACAGGTTCTTTCTGTCTGACATTCCAACCCAGGATATCCCACTGGCTTTTATTGGATCAAACCATAGTTCATCTTTTGGCATCCTTTTTCCAGCTGCACCCAACCACAAGCAAGGCTTGAAGGTCACTGCCAAAAGATTTCTCTGTTGCTACCAGCATCTCTCTTTAAGAGGCATACTGTGCTTGTTCATGAAAGTTCCACTTCCACTTATATTTATTTATTATATTTATTTTACTTTTTAATCTTCTGTCGTGTTCAATAGGTGAAGCTCTCTGTGCAGTTTACAGCAATCTGTTAAACATACAATCTAAAATACACCACATGATAAAGCACAGTATAAAGGTTGCAATAAAAAATGTAAACCACATATAAAATTCCAATAACTTAAACAAGGTACATCTCAGGACCTGATGTAAGAAACTAACCTAGCTCCAGTAAACTATTAATTGTGGTGCAGTAGAGGACAGTCTTAACCGTATGCTGAAAAGTGGGCCTCACTGAGGAACTTGTTCCATAACGGGGCGGGGGCAGCACTGAAAAGACCCTTTTCCTTGTTTCCACAAATAGCGCCTCCCTCTGAGGCGGCAGTCAGAAGCAGGTCCCAAATCTTGATTGCTGTGTCTGGGTAGACAGGGCTTTATAGGTGAAAAGAAGCACCCTGAATCAGGCTTGGAAGCATATAGGCAGCCAGTGCAAGCAGGCCAGGACTGGTGTTATATGCTCAGCAATTACTAAGGAAAGTTATCATCAGTCATAGTAATGACTGCCATTACTATTGATGATGGGTATTGGGTTGCTGCACTTTTTAAGGTCCTCTCTTGTGCCTTTAATGACAACCCAACGGCAAGAAATATGGTATGTGAACATTCCCCAAGACACATCCATTTGACCGATGGGTTTCAGCTGCAAGCTCCTCTCCCAGCATTAGATCCTCCAGAAAAGGATGATGTAGATCAGGGCTGAGGAACCTTTTTGTCATGTTGCTGCTGAGAGTGGTCAAAGGCCAAACTGGACAGCTCTGACCCCTCCTTCCCAGTGGGCTGCCAACTTGCCCCAAACAGAAATCTCAACTGATCCCTTGCAGGTGGCCTTTGTCATTAGGTCAACAACTGCAGGTTACCTCTCCTGTTCAAACGGGTTTCACAATAGCTATCACCAATCTTTTATATGTGGTTTCCAAAGATACAAAAGAGCCTACAACTCCCAGCATTCCCCAGCCAGCTTGGTCAGATAGGGCATGCTGGGAGTTGTGGGACTTTATTCAGTCTAAACATGTGTATGATGGGTGCCCAATCCCTCGGGTATGCTTTCCCTTGACAGGGAGTTTCTGTGAGGAAGCTGAAGGTTCAGGCATCCCTGTATGTCCATGCAGGGGAAGATGGAACGTAAAGGGGGTGGGCTCTTTTGAAGATCTTAATGCACATCATGGGACCTATGAGATGAGACTTTCCTTAGGATGTACTGGGACCAGACTGCCTGAGTTACAAACAAAATGTCAAAGAATTAGAGGGAACAGCCAGGCGTGGGACTTACTCTGGATTATTACATTGTCTCTCAGCAGTCTGAACACCAGCCCCACATGTCCGTGTGCAGTGGGACCACGAGGACCATGATCCCCATCCGCCGTGAACTGCTTCGGGGTTCTTGCCCACCGTGATGCACTCACCTGTGAAGCACCACTGAACAATAAAACAGGAAATGCGGCAGGTCAGAAAAGACAAGACAACACGCTGGCACTACAAGACCCTCTTCCACAGCGGCTTGCTGGAAACTGGTCTAAAGGGATCGCCTTTCAGGTCCTGAACACTGTGGGCATTTTTTAAAAACTGAGGCCAAACTACACATGATATAGGAGCTCCATATGTACAGTATGTGTGCGCGTGTGCAGATGCACACACATATGAAATATGAAAACAAACAAATCAAAACATTGAATTTAATCTAATTATTAACGAAAGGATGGTATTTGAACATTCTTCCTCATCCCTCCTGCTTTACTTTATAGAGAAAAAATATATGTGAAATCCATGGTCTAACTTGGCAGTTTTATTTACAATTATATTTACTGTGCAAACTGATGCCGAGGTTAAGTGCTATTAAGTGTAATAGGGTTTACATTTAATAGTGAGTATAGGATGGCAGCCTTAGGGTGCCATCTTGCACATGCTGACGCAGAAAAAGTCCTACAACTCATGGCTGTGATCTGAACAAATGAGACATCCCGGCAACCCAGCCATTGAGGACACAGGGTGGACTTTGCATCCTCCTGTGCCCTCACTGGCCAAGCCTCTGTAAAGGTACCATCTGATTGGTTCAAACTGTAGCCACTCAAAAGGCTAGTTAAAAAAGGAAATGTTTAACATGGGTGTGCGTTTAAAATGAAGGTCTGACCAGACTGCAATGCTTTACCATCGAGGCCAGCCAGCCCGGGTGATGAGGAGGAGGAGCAAAAGAACGAATATTGGGGGGAGGGGCTTTGGTTAAGGGGGGCTTTAGCGGCAGGGTTGAGGCAGGAGTCCATCAACAGCCCTATCCAGAGTCTAGCACCTGTGCTGGCTTGCAGAAGAAGGCTCTGGACTCTCTTCTATTCAGTTGTCAATGTAACCCAGGAATTAAATGTGTGATCTGATGGCATCTAAACTCCTGCTGCTGGAAGAACCAGCACTGACTGGAAAGAAAGCTGGTTTCTTGCCTTCCTCACTGGGAAAATAAAGGCAATTGTACAATGATGACTTTATGAAAAAGTCAGACAGAACCAGGGCTTCAGACTGGCATCACAGCAAAATACGAATGCAGGAGAATGTGACTGAATGCAGCCTGCAGCAGGCAAAAGAACAGATGTGTCAGGAAAGCCACTTTCTTTTGATCCAGCTCTTGAAGCACCGATCAAACACGTCCAGCACTAAAGGTGCATCCAAAGCTGCCATGTGGCTCTTCAATCTTTCCTTCCTTAGAGTGCAACCCTGAGAGATTGTTCCTAGTTAGGTGGAAGCCTCTGACCTCGGCGGCATTTAAGAATCCTATGCCTGGCTGGGCTGCTTCCAGCAGGAGGAGGACAAAGGCAATTTCATCTCCTGTCCTTCTTTGCCAAAACCCCGGAAGTTAGATGGGCCTCTGAGCTCACTTACCAGCCATATGTGAGAACGAGCACTGGTGATGCCGTTGGGTTCTGCAAATCACGGCTGCTTCTCTCCCTGTTCATGCCCCACCCCTGAAATGCCTCCTGTTTGACCTCTACAAGGTCACCTGCAAGGTTACAACCACAGGAAGCAGCCAGCATGGTTCTTCACTGTGTTGGCCACAAGGAAGTGGGCGCAGGAGTACGGATCTTGCGTAATTTTCCTCTCCTGAGGAAATCTTAACATCCTGTGGTCTCTGGAACACTCTCCAGGGACCATAGGATTGTACCCTTTATGATTTTTTCTAGAAAGAAAAAAGATGGAAGAAGTGGTAGGAAAACAAGGGAGGACTAAAAATGGAAGATGTCAACATCTATAACCTAACCCCATAAAACTCTGCTACTGCACGATAAAAGCCTCACCTAGTTCTCCAATTCACATTTTCCATTCTTGCCTTTTCCTAGGAGAGAATCTTATAGTCACCTTATTCTCTCCACATCTTGTTCCATCTGCTGCAGCATCCAGTTTTGACCGACAAGAGCCTTTCACAAAGCACCACAGGGTCTGGCAAATATTCTGCAGGAACAACAACAACTTCACATGTTGGCAGTCAGCGTAAACCCTTTCCTGTGCATGGGCTAATTCTCGCCTTATTGCAATGGGGCCATGTCCCACTAGGGAACAGAAGCTTGATTCCTCTGTTGCGAAATGGGGAGTCGGGAGGGAATGGTGCTGAACTTACATCCACTTGATCACAGAAGGTTGCGTTGGGTCCATACTGCAGTTGGCACTGATGGTTCACATCATAAATCACGCCAGGTGCGATGAAAGTAGGCTTCAGGTCTTTCTTCTTTGGAACATCATCCAGGCAGAAGCCCCATCCTCGGCTGAATTTGATATGTGGTGTTAATTCTTAACATGTTTTGAAGGCTTCAACTAAAACCAACCATACTCAACTCTAATTTTGTGGCATTCTACTGAAGCAGCCTCTCTGACCTGAGGGAAAGTCAAAAATGACAGCTTCCCCCCTTCCCCAACCTGCTGCTCTCTAAATGTTTTGCACATCAACTCTTACCAGGGCCCATAGCCAGGAATGCTGGCAGCTGCAGTCCAAAACATCTGGAGGGCACCAGGTTGGGGAAGGCTGTTCTGTGCCAAGAGTGGGAGGACCAAAAGCAGAAAAACGAATAAAGAAGGGCTCCCCACAAGCTGGACTCTCAGTGCTGACTGTATTAGGTTGTTTTCACAGAAGCACTATATGGAACTGGGTGTAGGAGATGAAAACACTGTTCTATTCAGTGCTGGTCAGACACCAGCTGGATCACAGCATCCTGTTTTGCTCACTGTTTTCAGAAAGATGATCAGCTAATGAGATGATTCAGATAATTACTACAATGGACACTTAATACAGACGGAAGACAATCAATTTTTTCAGGTATATGGATCTTGATGTAGTCCTAGAGAGATTTATCACTGGTGTTCTGCAACATGTTATTGTGAGTGTTATTGATCCTTATTTTTATGGTTGCTTTATTGTTTTGGGTTCTTAGTCACCTTGTGTTTCAGAATTGGAAGGAGGGTAGGTTACAAAAATACTGGGGGGAGAGAGAGAGAACTAAACACCACAAAGAACACACGAAGGTCCCTGAAAACAGCACTGGCACTTCATATTACTCCTTATCTTCTTACAGCAACCCCATTCTGGGAAGGAACTACAGCAAATGCTTACATCCAGAAGCTTTCTAATTCACTTCCTGTCATCTCCAAGTAATGCTGGGAAAGACGAAGGGAAAAAATGGCAATAGTTGATCTTGTGTAACAGCCTTCTTACGAAAGCTATTGAGAAGTTACTAACCTAACTCTCTTAAACCAGGATGAGATGTGTTTTTATGCAATGCAAATGCCAAATGTTGAATAATGAATCCCTGAAATATTGAAAAGTATATGTCAATAAAAACTAGTAATTGTATCACTGGGGAAAACATACAAAAACTCAAGCAGGCATAGGAAATTGTAAAGATGAGCTGGATGGTATCCAAAGAGAAAATGCAGTTAAAGTCTTATCATCTAGGCTAAAAGGCTAATTGGGTTATGAACAAATGGGAGGTCAGAAGCATACTTGAACAATTCTGCTTATCCGTGAATGTGCAAAATATTGTGTAACGACATCAAGAAGAGGTCTAGAAAACAGTATCGGATTCGGTATAATTAGCGCATTTTTGAGTAAGGAAAGGGAACAATCCTAAAGTAATTGTATCTAGTTCTTGCAACTTTTATACAAGATATAAATATATGTTTCAAGTATATTTCTGATCAAAATTAAGAACAGATCCAAAGATTGTTTTCCATACTAATTATTGTTAGTAATAAATGGACTTTGAGCCCCTTAGCACAATTTTAGTATGTGCTTTGTTTGAAATGTATTGATCAGGTATGGATAGTTCACTGACAGCGAAAGACTCTAAATCGGGGGTCCTCGAACTTTTTCACCAGGGGGCCAGCTGGAAGGGGCTGGTGCTGGGCGCGGGCTGGAAAGGTGGTGCCGGCGGGGCGTGTGGGCCTGCGCGGGAGCTGGGGCAGGGAGCGTGGGTGCGTGTGCGCTGCGGTGGGGGGGGGGG
>NW_025335606.1:14158198-14235249 GCF_004798865.1 Varanus komodoensis
GGGGAGGCAAGGCAAGGCAAGGCAGGGGTGGGCATGTGCCACGATGCAACGGCGGGCGCGCGATGTAGAGGCTTGCTCACTTGGAGATTGTTTTCTCCACACGATCTCCTCGCGAGCAGGCTGCCGCCTCCCTGTGCAAGTGGCGAGGCGGGCAGCTGCAGGCAGCCCATTGAGAACCTCTGAGGCGGGCCGGATAAATGGCTGGGGTGGGCCGGATCCGGCCCCCAGGCCATAGTTTGAGGACCCATGCTCTAAATACTGAAACTATCCCTTGAAAACACAAAGCAAAGGCTAAATGCATATTTCTATGACAACCAAAGTAATCAAAGGTTTGGAAAAAAAATGAGTTAAAAAAGGGTTTAGATCCTTTTCGCTCAGATTTTAAAAATGGGTTAGGGTTAGGAGCCTTGGAAACCCGGAACCAGTACAGGTTACAAGTGTTATTTTCTCCACGCCAAAGCTGATTCCGTACATTCATTAAAGGTACCAACATCAAATTATCTTTCTTATGGGATTTTTCTCCTAAATGTTTGCTTGTTTTTTAAACCCCAAATAGAGCATGCAGCAGTTAAATAACCATAATACCACCCCAAGATTCTAAATAGATTCAAGATTCATCTTCACCCCTTACCAAGGCTGCATCGTTGCTCCTCGGTGCCTCAGAACATCCAATCCACATGATTCATTTTGCTCATTTTGTACTTTTGCAATGCTACCCATGCCAAGTGAAAGATGCCTCCAAACAGGGAGCAGCTGCCAGGGAGCATCGGTAGGAGAGTGCTGGTGAGTCCCAGTCCTGCTGTGCAAACAGAATGCTAGACTGGCAAAGTCTTTGTTCTAACCCAGCACGGCTTTTATTATGTTCTTATTTAATCATTAGTTGTGCACCCAACATCCGTAAGGAGAAAAAAAAGCTGAAAGGTACTCCAAGGCAAGGAGGAAGCTAAGAGTTTCTTTTAACGTGCTCTGTTGCCCTGGTTGCGAAATTGCCCTCTTGACTCACTCTAGGAAGCGCGTGATGTACTCCTTGCTGCACTGAGACCAGGTGAGGGGAGTGGGGTCATACTGCAGCTGCCGAGACATGATGTACGGGCGTCTTCCCTCCGGCTCGCAGTCATTTTCCTTTCCATCATGCTGCATACCAAAACTAGGTGGGAGGTAAATCCAAGTGCAATACAGTGTTACGAAAACTGTAAAAATACAGAACATCTTAGCTCCAAATAACTCCAAACGTGCAGAAAAACTACTTCTGGTTCTCAGGTGATAATTGGTTCTATTATCAGTGTGGCCCTGGTGGAAACTCTTAGCAATATGTCTCAAATGGTGGAGACAGAACTATGAAAGGAGTCACTGGGTTGGGCCCAGCTTTTGTTAAGAGGTCTCTGAGCAAGAGGTGGGGGGCTTGTGACCCTCCAGATGTTTTGGCCTACAACTCTTATCATCCCTCACCATTAGCAATGCTGGCTAGGGCTGATAGAGGGAGTAAGTTAAAATATCTGGAAAGTCGCATCCCTGTCCGGAACGGAATTCTACTTCGAATACTCCTGTTGGTGGAAATGGGGTGAGGCAATCTTTGTTGATTCTTCCCTCCCTTTGCAGTTTCTAGCTCCACCTTATTCAGATGGTTCTCCGAATGTCTAGAGCAGATGAAGGGCATAAAGGAATGTAATTTTGGGATCATGTGGATGGAGGAGAAGAAGGAGAGAAGGAATTAGAGAGAAACAAAGGCAAGCCTGAGAAGAAATAAGAGAAGTTGAAAAGAACCATGGTAGAACAATGTCCAACCAGTGCCTTCAAGGCAAGGATAAATACTGACTAAGTTGAGTCAACCCGCTGACTCAAGAGAGTCAAAGTTAGGTTGGGAGCAAGTGCTATTAATTATTATAAATTTGTAAACATTCTTGCTCTTGAGTTTTTAAAATGCATGCACAAAACAATACAAGCAGATTAATCAACGTGGTCAAAGGAAGGAAAATGTTTCCCAAATGGAAAAAAGAACACACAAAAAGAAAATTGGCATGAGTTATCCTAGCACATTTTAAAAGATGAAAGATTAGACAAGCAAGTCCTTTATCTTTTTACATATGGAAACCTAAGAAAAACATGCCGGCAGTATTGAAAAGGAACATTTGGATCCAGCGAAACGTTAATGTTTCATTAAATAAACAATTTTTAACACTGAGACTACCGTGAAGTGCTCCGTGTGGGTCTACCTTTGAAAGCTGTTCAGAAGAGCCAGGTGGTCCAGACCACTGACCAGAGGCCCATGCAGGGGAACATGGGACTCCTGTGTCGCCACAGGTTCCTGGCAACCAGTTTATGTCAGGGCACAATTCGCAGTGCTGATTATGATGACCTGCCAAGCTCTGTGCAGCTTGTGGCCAAGCTATTTCTTTCTTCCATGAGAGCCTGTGTGGGTTCCTTTCCAGACTGCCTCCCCCAGAGCTGTGCTGGTGGTGAGGAAGAGAGACCTTCTGGGGGCCACTCCCAATCTGCGGAACAACTTCTGAAAGGAGGCCATGTTCTCTCCCTTTCTGCTGCCCTTCTGATGGCAGGCAAAGAGTGCTTTATTCAAGGCCTGTGGCCTGCAACTAGGTTTGCAGGATGGGTGCTTGGTTTATTCTGTAATATCTATGTGTTTTTGTATTTTAATGTGATTTATAGTTTTAAATTGTTTTGTAAGTTGCCTTTTATTTTGAATTGTTTTGCAAGTGTGGTGTAGTGGTTAAGAACATGGGACTGGGACTCAGGCAATCTGGGTTCTAGTCCCTGCTCAGCCATGGAGCCAACTGGGTGACTTTGGGTCAGTCACAGACTCTCAGCTCAACCTACCTCACAGGGTTGTTGTTGTGGGGATAAGTTGGAGGAGGAGATGTAAGCTGCCTTGAGCCCTTTGTAGGAAAAAGGCAGGATATAAGTAGAAAAATAAATTTAAAAAAGTTGCCTTTTATTTTAAATTGTTTTGTAAGTTGCCTTTTATTGCTTTAACTGTTTTGTAAGCTGCCTTGAGGCCAATTTTTGGTAGAAAATAGGGTATAAATCAGTTAAAACATATACGCGCTTTTCAACTTGCTCCTTCAACCCAGCCATTCTATGGCTTTGTTTCCTCCAAAAAATGTAAGTGTAACTTCAGCTGTGGTGAGCAGTGTGGTGTAACTGCCCAGAGCACATCACGGCAACTGCCCAGCGGTTCATACCTGTGTCCAAGTTCATGAGCAATTGTAAACGCCAAAGGCAGACCGGAATCTTCATTGATGTTGCAGCTGCGGTGAGGCTGGCACATTCCGGAGAGATGGGACAAGCCTAAGGTTTCACACGGACGGTTCATACTGGCGCAAAGGTCTTTCCTGCGAACACAGCAACAACGCGTCTCCTCAGAAACAAGGCCTGCTGCGCTTACTGGGACTCCATCCCAGGAAACCCTGCACAGCAGGGCTGGTGTCAGGGTCAGCATGGCTGGGTCCCTGCCAAGGTACATGGCCTTCTCCCTCTGTGTGGAACTGGCTGGACCAGTATGGCATGCTCATCTCTTTGCTCTTCCAACTGCCCACTTACAAGACTGAGGCAAAAGGGAAAACAGAAGCCGCAGGTCCATAATAAGTGGGTGCTCTTTGAATGCCATGTTGCAGCACCTGCACTCCTCCTGAAGCTGTCAATTGTCACACCAATTAGTGTTGTCTATCTGGAGAGTCCCACCATCAAACACCATGTCACGCTTGAACAGTCCTTGCATTTTTGGCCCAAATTTTAGCCAGTCACCCTCTTTTCTTGCTTTGTTTATTCTAGAGTGATTCCATTTGAGAAAGGAAGCATGAGGCAAAGACTAATACAAACTGTTGTTGAGTAGACCATCTGTCCCGCTAAAAGTAAAGGTGTGTCGTTTGGGCTGCCCCTGACCCCAGACTCATCCCTAGAGTCACAGGTGGACTCAGTGGCCAGGAGCAGCTTCTGTCAGCTGTGGTTGCTTTTTCAGCTATGTCCCTATCTAGATAGATACAGCCTTCCCACAGTTATCCATGTACTGGCAATCTCATGCCTGGATTACAGTAACGCGCTCTACGTGGGGCTGCCTTTAAAAACAGTCTGGATACTTCAATTGGTTCAGAAGAGGGCTGCACGGCTGTTAATAAGGCCTGGCCCACGAGACCGTATCACTCCAGTCCTGTCAGCTACATTGGCTACTCATTGAAGTCCAGACCCAAGTCAAAGTGCTGATGCTAACATATAAAGCACTAAATGGCTTGCGGCCAGTGTATCTGAAGGAACTTCTTTCTCCATATGTTCCTATCCAGCCCTTGAGTTTCTAACCACTCTAAACAGTTTGGGGCCAACAGCAAATCTGGCTGCTTCACTATCCACTCCAAATTTCAGATCATTTGTGAATAAGCTGGAAAGCATAATACAATTCTGTGTGGGATCCCACCATTTATGTCCTTCCAATGGGGAAATTATCATTTTTTCTGTTTCGGCTTTCTGTTTGTAAACCAGTTCCTGATTGATGAGAGGACCTCCCCTCTTATTCTGTGACTGCTGATAATATAAACAGGTTTGGAATCTGTCTCCTTAAGAAATAGCAGTCATGTATCCACAAAGCAGATATTAAATACAAGATGCAAAACTTCCTTAGAGTGTAAAGCCTAGGCATGTTTAGAAATTTTAAAAAGCTTAAAACTCTCCGCTTGCCTAGCCAGTCATGCCAGGAGTTGTGGGCCTTTTTCTGCCTTAAATGTGCGCAGGAGTGTGCCTTAAATATAGCTAAACTTCATACCAACAAATGATGACGAGGATGATGAGGATGATATAACAATAATGGCATGGATGCTGTCCTATGTTCAATATATCATAAACATATTTTAAATAAACTTCCTTCATTTCCCCTGCGTTCTTCCCAAGTTTCACCAGTCTGGTATGTGGGCTAGTCAGTTTTTTGTCTCATTCTATGCACTTCATTTTAACAAAAATTGTGTTCAAATGCTGAATCATAATTTCCTAAATTAGAAATAAGCACATGCTGCTGCTTAAAAATTGGCATACTAAGTCACAGATTTCTGATCATTACAGCGCTATTCAAAGGCATGCAATTATCGTTGACAAAGGCTGTTGCTGGAAAAATCGCAAGTAATAAAGCCCTGTGATTTTGTAGCAAAGGCAAACTAAGAAAATATTTGCCTTTGCATTTGTCCTATTATGAAAAGAGTTGTTTGGGCAGCGCGGGTGGGGTGGGGTGGGGTGGGGGGGCAGCTGCTTGCAAAAGTGCTTTCGCTTCATTTTGCTTAGCCTCAGAGAAAGGACCCTGATGCGTAAGGGTCTTCTGCACATTTTACATGCGTCACGTCGAAGAGCTTGTTCGATGAGAGGTTCATTAGAATAAACGGGATCAGATGAAGGATACATCATGGCAAAGGCACTTTTTGTGGTGCTTCTGCTGCCACTGAGATCAACGGTGCGGTGCAGCCACGCTCAGAGGGGGCAATGCCAGCCCTTTCTGGTTCTCTGCCACCCCACTCTGAATTCTCCCTGAGCCTGCAGTGGCTGAGGAGAAAGCAAGATGAATTTTCCCCGCAACAATACAGCTCCCCTGTTGCAAACCAAAGCATTCTGGGGTGTCTTGATCTTGCACAGATATTTAAGATCCGTCCATTTTACAAAAGACCTGCTCCTAGGAAAGGAAACCCCCTCCATCTAGTTTGATGGTGCAGTTCAACACAATTAGCTGCAGCTTTGGAGTCTTCCTGGTGTGACTGTTAGAACCACCATGACAGTATCTGCACTTCCAAACTTACCACCACAGCCCTAGCTAAGATCAGATGCTAGTGTTACACAGTAATAGTTAGGATTTGTATTGCACTTTGGAATACAAAAGGCATTTTATATAAGTCATCTTGCTGTGATCCTTACAGCCCTGTAAGGTAGGTCAGTGCTACTGTAATCTCATTAGATGTGTGTCTAGAAAGGAGGAGGCTGAGGTGGAGAAGGGATGGCTTAGTAAGGCCAGCGTGTGAGTTCACAGCATAGACAAGATTTGGACTGGAAGTTTCTCTTAGCCTTTATGCCAAGTCACCTCTCAGTTTAGGAGCCAGCTAAAATGACAACATGCTGTCAGTGATTTAAGGCATTGATAAATTTTGGCATCAATACGTAGGGAGTGAGGTCTCTCAAGGATAGGGATATATGAAAATTCCATGCATGTTTGCAATCCTGAATGCAGAACAGAGGTTTTTTCAGGAAATTTCTGCGATTTCACGAGCTTCCATTTGTATCTGAAAGTATGCATTTGCACAAGTACATACTGCCATCCCCAATCTGTATTTTCGCACTTTATTCTATGCAGAGTGGAATGTGCATTTCAGGTGAGCATTTTTTTTTAACATGTGCACTTTTGCAGATCAAAAATGTTATTTTTTAAAAGATGCTCTCATTCAGTGTAAATCAAGCTTTGAGGAGGCATTCAGAGAATCTCAGCTAGCTCAAAAAATCATTTGTTCATCCATCCTCCTCCTCAACAGTTTTGTTCATTCAACATTTGAAAGTGAATCAACCTGATTCACACTTCCTAGACTGACAGGCTGATCTGAATGTTTACCCTTCGTTACTTCTCTGAACTTAGCAGTTTGTGATGCGGTCCTGAGCTCAAAACTAGTTGCACCAAAATTGCCATAAAATGTGCATTTTAGAAGAAAAGATGTTTAAAAATACATTGTTGTTGTTGTTAGTCGCGAAGTCATGTCCAACCCATTGCGACCCCATGGACAACATTCCTCCAGGCCTTCCTGTCCTACACCATCCCCCGGAGTCCACTCAAGCTCACGCCAACTGCTTCAGTGACTCCATCCAGCCACCTCACCCTCTTCTCCTTTTGCCATCTATTGTTCCCAGCATTAGGCTCTTCTCCAGTGAGTCCTTCCTTCTCATTAGGTGGCCAAAGTACTTGAGTTTCATCTTCAGTATCTGGCCTTCTAAAGAGTAGTCAGGGTTGATCTCCTCCAGGACCGACCAGTTTGATCGCCTTGCGGTCCAAGGGACTCGCAGGAGTCTCTTCCAGCACCACAATTCAAAGGCCTCAATCCTTTGGCGCTCAGCCTTCCTTATGGTCCAGCTTTCACAGCCATACATTGCAACTGGGAAAACCATAGCCTTGACTTTACACACTTTTGTCGGCAGGGTGATGTAAAAATACATACTTTGAGAAAAATATATCTTGTAGTTTTGCATAAATATACATTTAAATACAAATTTTAATACTGCAGATTAAAGAATAAATAAGCTGGGGAAGGTAGGGAGGTACACACTGCTATGTGGCGTCTTTGTAACATAATTCTTGGAACATGTGCTTGAGGAGGCAATTCTATGGCCCCCAGATCCTACGGGGAAGCACAAGTTACTCTAGATTCCAGCACTGAGGCCCAAGACAGAAACCTGGTCTTGGAGCTGGGAATCTTCTGAGCTCCAGCCCCTGCTCCCCACTTGCAGCTGGTGTGGAAAGAAACCATGCTGGCTGCCTCCCCAAGATCGGGAACTCGGCATCAGAAAAGAGGTAGAGCAAGAAGTTCAGTGGATGAAGCAAGGAGATGCAGAGGCCAGAAAACACCTGTTCTTCTGAAGCATCACAGCTAGGTGGCCAAAAGTAGCCGTTTAGGACAATCCCGTGGGAAGAGCTGCCTCCCTGCTGCTTCCACTGGGCACTCTTTGGGGACTAATGACCACTTTGATTGCATTGCACACTGGTTTGCAAATACACAGCAGAGCAAAACTGGAAGTAAGGAGGCACTCCTACAGGGCAGGTCCCCTAAAGAGAAATCTGGGCATCCCATAAGGCAATCCCGTGCTTTTTGGGTAATTCCAGCTAGCAATCGTGTCCATGGGCTTGTTCGTTCTGCCTCCTCCAAACAGCCAACTGCGGTTTCTCAAGCATCTTCCCACACCCCTTGGCTAGAAGGGCATGCCCCCCTTCAAGCTGTGACGGGGATCTCATTCACAGGCACTGTGTGGTCCCTGTCTCTCCCCTGCTGTATTGTCATACCTGGTAAGGAGAACTGCCACATCATGGTGCAGGGGGTTGGCGTCCGTTTTGGGATTGATACTCTTCTGCCATTTACAGAAGCTTGCTAATGTTTTATCTGCATGGTGAACTATTTTCAGCCCTTGCTAAAGAAAGGAAAAGTAAAATATCATGAAACTTCCAGAATCCAGAGATCATCAGTATGAATTATTGAGCTCAGTAACCTAATTTAGTATTAACAAATGATGTCTTTACTTGAAGACCCAGACATCACTGTGGGAGTTGCTTAGGGAATTCAGAAACTTAAGACAAAATGCTTATTATATTTGCCTTAACAAAACAAAACAAAACAAAACAGCCATATAGTTTATTAAGAGGACACCATTGAACTAAAAATAAATACATAGGCTTAATATTTTATTGAGCTACAGTAAAATGTTACTCCTATAATAAAAAACCCCAAATTCAATCCCAGGGTTAAGAGTGATCTAACATGTCTAGATCCTTGGAGCTGGTTTGGAAATGGGCCCATTTCAAGGACTGGAAGATTCCATTTTATTAGAATCTCAAGATCCGCCAAGTTGTGTCAAATGAGGACTGGTTACTCTGAACAGCCATGCATTTATTAGTCTTCAGGAACAGCGGGGAGCACATGGCTCCAACTACAAATTTATTTTCACTGTCCAAACTGAATGTGCAGTTCTTTAACATGCAAATCAGCTCCTGGTTCTCTCACACTCTTAGAAGAGGGGATATTTTTGTTCTTGTTGTTGTTAAGCAATTGAGAACCAGAAACCTTTGAGGCTCAACTCCAAATCACACAGAGATCTCCCAGTAGATTCTAATCTACTTTCTGTGCACCTATGCATTACTGTGTATAGTTCAAACTTTTACTCCCGAAGATAAAATTCAAGGCTTGGGGATGAAACAGAAGCTGGATGTGGATGGTGCTGATTGTTCGGAGCCTGCAACTCCACCACAAATGTGATCGCAGCTGTGAGTTTACGGGTACGCTGACAGGAGTTTCTGGATTATAACCCGGTAACTGTCCTTGAGGGTGTTGAAAACTGAGCAGTACATCCAACACAGGTGGACAACCACTCATGCAGTGGGTGTTTCCCCCCCTGTCCTCCCACTGCAGACCCCTAAGCCTGCAGAGCTGATCTGGGGATGAAGAGAAGGCAGCAAGGCGGACAGAGAGCAGAGACGGGTGGCGACTGTCCTACAGACAGATGGACACCACTGCATATAATTCAAAACTCTAATTTTGGAATGGCAATACCTGAATCTGGCAGAGAACTGAAGAATCTGAACATGGAACACAAAACCTGACATTTTATAACCAGGGGATTAAACTGCCCAGGGAGCCTCAGCTGTGGGACAGTATAGAAATGAAAATGCTACTGCTACTACTACTAATGAACCTTTTAACTAAACAGCTGCATTTGCATAAGATACCACACAGAGGGAAATTAGGATATAGGCTAGATCCCCTTTGGCTGGTTCTCCATCGTCTTTTTGTAAAACTTGCTAACATTTGTCATCCTTCAGCAGCGCACAAATAAATGTAAAAGGTGAGGCTGGGCTCTTACCTCCTCTTCCTCAAGAAGGATAAGGCGGACCAGCACAATATGAACGGCATTGCCGATGCTCGGATCGTGGAACAACCCTGCCACCTGCACCACAGTCAGGCAATATGACGTTAATTGACTCCCTTTCCAGTGCAGCAATTTTTATCAAACTCTGATGAGAATAATGTATTTCTTTTGCACCTTCAGAGTATCTGGCACTTCACAGCCTCACATGAATGGGGCACGGGAACAGGGCAGGGGAAGGGGGACAAGCACTAATGATCCACCCTAAATGCATTAATGGCACCTGAGCTTGGTTTTTGTTGCTGTGGATAACTGATACCGAGTGAAACCAAACTGCCAGCTTGCCTTGGGTAAAAGTAATCTGTGGGGAAAAGACTAGAAAAAGCAGTTGCTCTGTTTATCCAGTTGGCAGCTTCATATCTTTTTTTAGGTATCTTTGGGTTAAAGAAGTTTCTGATCTCAAAGTTTTGATGGAATAACAAAGGGATATAGGGACAATGAATTTGTTGTGCAATTTTGCACTTTTGAGCAAGTATGTGAATCAAAATTCAGTTAGCCGTTAATCTGAAATAGGTTACTGTGATCACATATTCTTAAATGATGGGAAACAGCACAGGGCACTGGGCATATCTGTGAAAACATTAAAATGTATCACACTGGGGAAAACTGCTTGCAGAAACCCTGCAGATTAGGCAAATAGCACAAAAGTATATTTATTATGTGAGACATGCACAAAATGTATATGAAATGAATATTCATGAAACTATTTTTTTTAAAAAATTTCCAAGTGTAGGATGATTATGCACTTATGCATTTTCCAGTTGTTTAGACCATGAATTTATATTCTGAAGTGTCCCAGTTCAGTACTAAATGTGATTAATGTATGAGTTGGCTCCATGATGAGGAGTTCTTTGGAAGTTCTAACCATGAATGATAATTTTGCTGCTTTTCCAACAGAGGAGCCACAGCTGAATGGTACAGCACATGCTTTGCACGAAAAGCTCCAAGGCTCAGTCCCTGCCATCTCTAGGTAGGGATGGGGGAAAAAAACCTGCCTGAAACCTTGGGGAGCCATTGCTGCCAGTCAGTGCCGACAATACTGGCCTACATGGACCAGGGGTCTGATTCACTGTATGACAGCTTCTTATGTTCCTATTCATGTATCACAGTGAAAAAGGTTAACGACTGAAGGCCAGTGTCTGCCTTCATTCCTACCTGAGATAGTTTCATGTCCATTAGGATACCTGTGGGAGGACTGGGGACGAAGAGGTGAGGAGCAGTGGGGCTTTGGGCTAAATTCCCACACAAGGTGGCTTAGAAGCTATCTCATTCCCCATGTTATTGTCCATTGCCTACAGCTACCAAAGTTTCTAGTTCAAAGACTGTCCACTGGATATATAGCCCTTTCCTGGATCCACCAGACTATAGATTTTAAAGCAAGTCAAGGCCCTAAAGATTTTGTTGCCTGCAACTCCCATCAGTCTTCATTGCACTGGTGATGGCAAAGGATTAGCAGAGTTGCAGGCCAAAACATGTGAAGCGCCACAAATTACTCACCCTTTATTTAAAGATATGGGGGGGGGGGATGAAATATATTACGCACCATGTTCATGATAGTGAGAATATAAGGTTCCACATTTTCACTTCCGTGGTACTCAATCATCTTGCTGTCTGCAACCACCAGAGTCTCCACCCAACGCTCTCTGCTGATGGACCGGCGGGAGGTTGCCTTGCTCCTCATGTGCTCTCTTTCCCACTTCTCCCTCCGAAGCTCTTGCTGTTTGAAAAAGTCCACCGTTTCTGAAATGGGAGGCAAATGGCATCAACTTTATTTTTCATAAAGCGTTTGCTGCGGAAAGAAACTGAAGTTCATCTCTTTTTCACAGAAAAGAAGTTCTCCAAAGATTATATGGGGTATTTCCTGGGAACTTGTGGCATTAAAGAACAGAGACTAAATATCTTAAATGGTTTCAACATACTGAAATTGTATCATAAGCACTAGAGTACTGATAAACATGCACAAGCTCTGTAAATGCTGAAAAACAGAATGCCACTTCTCACTTAAACTGAAAAGTGAGCCATCTCTACAGTGTAGGGGAGAAACTTTGGAAAGGTTACCTGAAAATGCACAGTCACTGCTATCATCTGCTCATTTGCATTTTGAAAGATTCTGCCCAAAGTGTGTCAAATGGACAGCAATAAATAGAACAATTCTAAGGCCATAGTGGGGTGGGAACAGTTGCAAATAACCATCATGTCTAAGAGTAAATACAAAAGAAGAGTATCAGCCAATCTATTTGAATTTCGTATAAAAACGGTACAAAAAAGGTGATATAACATACAATTAAAGATGATGTAAGCAGCCCAGGGAGCCTATAAAAGCATATAAATGAAATAGATAAATAGGATTCCATCCCACAATCTGGGGGTGTCTGGCGCATCACAGGTTTCCCTTCCCTGAGCTATATACACATGAGTAATACATGTGGAACAGGAAGAAATTTGTTGCATTTGAAACAAGATGCCTGATTTAGAGATGACAGAATCGTCAGTGATGCAAAGAGCATAGGTCATGCTGCTATAACTGCGCATACTTACAGGCCTAATAACAAGCATAATTGAATGAGGCATCCTGGAGCCCTTACTGGACTGACCAACTGACCACACTGTTTCAACTTGTTTCTTTAACGTTTGAAATCAAGTGCACTTCCATGCTACATGCAAACTGAAGAATAACTTTGTTTGCTCTCTTGCAAACAGCTGGATCTGGGGATGCTGGAACTGTGTCCCTTTTCCACATCTGGCTCTCCTAGGGCCTATGGGACATGCAGAAATTCAACAGCCAGCACTTTCCCTACTATGTAAATGCAGCAATGGAGAGTGCTACACATGGGTTAATCTTTGTTTAAAGGCTCTTAAAAGACACAGAGGCCCCTTTCAGAAATAGCACTGGCAATCCTAGTTCACATACACACAACAGAGACTGTGCTATTTTAGAGTTTTCTCCCTTTGCACACAAAAAAAGACTTCAGCAGTACAGTGGGGTGATGCGTGTAAGTTGCGTGCTAGAACACCCTGCTTTTGGTGTTTTGTGAAAACTCAGATCTGCAGAGGTGCCCTGAATCAAATTCCTACAAATTGCACATGGGAAAAGGAAGCAAGTCAAAGCAGTTGCTAAACATCTAAGGTGCTATTAGTTTGTGTGGGATCTGCCAGTTCTTTTGAGTTGACAGAGCAATGTGAGGAGAGACAATTGATTAATCTAGCAATGCATAGTAATTTTCACTCCCTGTGATTCTCCTTTACTCAGTGGAAAAAATAGCCACCGCATCTGTTGCAATCTCCTGCATATGAATCCAATGGAAGCAGATCAGCTCAGACACGTGGCCTGTTAATTATTTTCTTTCAGCATACAGTGCACAATCCTAAGCATTATTTACTCAGAAGCAGCACAGGAATCCTAAAATCAGCTAGGGTGAATTTCCACTGCAGAGGAACAGCCACTGCAGCCACAGCAGGAGGGGCAGCCGCTTCTTCCCCCACCACAGCATTTAAACAAAATCCCCCCCCCCCCCCCACCACCCACACTGATACTGATGGGAATTCAGAGGCCCAAGCCATGCATGTGTCAGGAGAATAACAGGCTTTGGAGCCTACAGATCTGAGGACCTCCCTGACCCAGGCCTGTTCTAGGCTCTCCTCCCAACACCACTTTTAAGAGCCAGATGCCACCAGGGTCTTCACAGCCATGCCAACAGATTGCCAGCCATTGGAGCACCTCTCTACGGGTGAAACAGCCACTGCACTGCATCCACAAACCCCTGGCAAGCCTTTGGCAGGGGTTTAGAGGGCTCTGCTTGTCCTGCGCAACTCAATGGAATTTATCCCCCAGTAAGTGCAAGCAGGTTTGCATCCTGCTGTACTGAAATGCTTTATTTTTCCTTGCTTCCCTTCAGTAACTGCTCATGTGGCCATCTTTAACTGCAAACTTAACATATCTTCTGGATGCATCTTTCTTCATCAGTCTCCCTGTTTCTTTCCTTTTAAAACTGTCAAAGAAACAAATGTTATTTTTGTGTCAGTCCGTAAAAGACCCTGTATTGTTTTCTTTATCTGTAGGAAATTTTTAATGTTAGGTTTACTCATACTACTATTTGTTGATCATTAAACTGAAAACATTCTGGGCTCAAATCCCAGCTAAATCAGGCTATAAATAGGTTTATCACTCCATCAACCACATGGTGACAATAATGACGCACACCTTGCAGGGATATTGTGGGAACCAAATGATCTTTTAAAGAAGAAGAAATAAAGTGTAGAATTAGTCAGTGATTGAGGACTTCTGTACTCTTGGAAAGATAAGTCATTTCCCTTTTGCTTCATGGCTGTCAAACCATTCACCTTGCAGCAGTGCTGTTACAGCTATTGGAAAAACCATGTAAGAGGTGTTTTGATGGCTGTCATCTCCGGCTTCATTGCCAGAATCATTTGCTAAATGCGAGAATGTGGAGTGCTGACAGCTTCTAATGTCCCACACTGCCACCTCCTTCACACAGAGCCAGCCCCTATTGGACTATGGTCTGTGGCAGGGTTCACTGGGTCTTCTAGACTAGCAGCTGGGAGATTTTTTGAATGGAAATCATTTTAACATCTTGCCCAATGAGTCAGTGTTCTGAGATCAAATGTCATAATGGTCTCTAACTGCCACATGGTTTTCATATAAAATAGCACTGAACTGACTGAAATAGTGTGATGGTGACCAAGTCTTAATGCACAGAACTTGCAAGAATATATGTTTCAGACAGTAACTGGGACTGTAATCACAGCTGACATTATATCACTGTTGTAATTACAATAATAGCCACCCCATGAAGGTAAACTTGTTCTGTATTCTTTAACAAGGAAGTTGATCTTTTAAAAAACTAGTGATGATGCTGGTCCCACAGTTTGGACTCTCTTCCAAGATGCACAATAACGTCTTTGTTTTCTAACAGTGACTAACGAACTATTCATAACCATGGACTAGTCATAAGTACTCTGCCTCAAATTGTGGCATTTAATTTATTTGTAGCTGGTATGTTAGTTAGAAAGCAATTTTTTCTTTCTCTGAATTGTAATTCCATTTATCCTACATACTCGTAAATATTATTGCTGTTTAATCGTTTAACTTCTTTACTAAAGAAAGATGAAAAATTTAGCAGCTCTGGTCAAACTGATCAAAACCTCACCTGGAAACAGAATACTGCATGTTAAAAACAAGAGACAGATAGTATGGTTCTTAGCTGGAAACTACCTGACTTTTATCCATTGTCTTTCCAGTAGCCTTTAACCAGCTAACTCAAAGCACAGAGGAAAGTTAGACTAGCGTGTGCTTTTCTGCATTTCTCACCCATTTAAAATGTGGTTAACCCAAGGGCTTTCTATAAAATAAAGATCACTGTGTAACGATTGAAAGAAAGATATTAAATTCAGCCTCACTAAGATCAGTTTCTGGATTTATGGTTGGATGCTGACTGGTAAATTTTGCATGTCTGGGACATTTTTCCTGTCCAAACATGCATACAATTGCACTCCTTATGTAGTGGGAGTTGGGGGACGGCTGTAGGAAAAGAATAGGCCACCATAGCTTTCAGTTGGAGCAACTTCCCTGCAGCTACTTATGCTAGAAGGTTGGCTGCAAGGGACCAGAGCTGAATTCATCTGGAGCTCAGCTTCTTGAATGCACAGTTTGGGCACGTCTCCCTTTGTTTTGGACCATATGCTCAGAAACTGCAATCTAATGAGCAAAAACACTGCTGGCTTCTTGCACCTTTGGAGGTGGAACTGGAATCCAGGGAGTAGAGGACAGCATTGGTCTAGCAGGCAAAAAGTAGCAGAGAGCGGCATAGATATTCTGTCACCTAGCATAAAATGGTTGATGGGGAGCAAAGAAACTTCAAGGGCAGATAAAAGTAAGGGGCTGCTGAATTAAAGACTTCATCCATAGCCTCAGTTCAGTGGCTAGAGGCTTGAATCCGGATGAAGGATTGCTATCAAACTGCGCACGTTCGTGGGCTTTCCTGGCACCAGGCCTCACATTTGTGTTATCAGCATCAAGTGTGGATGACTGGCAATCACGTGATTGTTACTGTCAGTACTTTCTGCACTGAATTGCATCTTGATGCCTTAAGGATGTAAGAAGAGCCATGCTAAATCAGACGAAACCCATTAAGTATAGCATTCAGTGGTCAACCAGGGCACAAGCACAACGAGAGGAATAACTCCCTTCTTCTCATGCTCCATATTGTCTCTGACACTGGAGACAACAGGCAGCCATCAGGACTGGTAGCCAGGTAGCCCTCTCCTCCATGATTTTGTCCGATCCCTTTTTAAAGCCATCCAAAATAGAGACCATCATGTGGTAGTGACTGTAATTGTAAACCTTGCTGTGCATAAACATGAAACTCGCTGCAATGCAATGAAGTCGTCTCTGCTCCATAAGTGTTTCTAGAAGAGGCTTTTAACCTGCTGCATCTTCTTTTGGTTTCAAAAGCAGCACTGTTTTCCTGCTTTTCTCATACATAATCTCTAGAATGGAATGGTAGGCTGGAATAATACAGGCAACCAAATAAAAAAAGTGTTTTCCTTCACTTTCAGAATTCAGTGCTGCCTTTTCCCTGCACTTCAAAAAAATCTCACCAAAAGTACTCATTAGACACAGAAGTAAAACAGGAGGGACATAAGATCATCTAAAGAACCTGGAAACCTGGTGTCTATAGGATTGCAGCTCAGGTCCCTAATCCAGTGCAAACCACAGGCAACTATTGCACCTAAAGATGGGTAACCCTAGACTGGGATTCATCTCACATTGTGCAGCAAAAGGCATCCAGACAGTGTGATGGAGGTGAAACGAACATTGAAACAGACATGCCCCTCCCTCCAAATCATCACCAGCTATTTGAGTGGAAGGCAGATCTCACTTACTTGATGGAGAAAATTGGTCCCAGTCCACAGAAAGTTAATCAAGCTTGAATTTCACTGAAATTGCTTTCAACTACATTTAAAACACCAGTGCAATTTCAGTAGGGTATGTCTTTTGTTGTCCAATAAATTTAATGAGGCTTCCATGGGTTAGAGTTCACTTCATTAAATGCTTTTAGGACTGCAAACTTGGGCCTTCTAAATGAAACAACCACAAGGACAATAATTATAGCACAGTTGTGTACAAGCACCATTAACAAAAGGCCTTTGGAAAAGGGAAGTTGGAAAAGTTGACCGGAACAGCAAATGCAAGCGGTTGCTCAGTTTATAATGACCAGAATATTGCTCTGTTTAAGGCAGTTGGGAAAAGGAGACCTGTGGGTGGAAGTGTCCTTGTCTCAAGATGCGGTACTGCAGCAGAGCAGCGTTTGGCATATGGGGAAAAGACAAATGACTGGACTCAGAAACGAAAATAACAACAGATGGGAAGAGTGGTCACCAGCTCATTTGTCCCTCCTTCTTGAATAAGATTCCGGAATGACTGGATCCTCTTCAGTTGCTGCAGAGAAAAATTTCTTTCGGTTCTATACTGCAAAATCACCCCTAGGATTAGCTTCTCTCCCTTCATCTTTGTGGGAGGCAACAGTCGCCACAAATACACTTAATTTAGGGGGAAATGTTGTTTGAGAACCAGCCCTTTCTCTCCTCAAAAAAATGCCACAGCTGGTATTTTAGATTAAAGAAATAAATAACCCAAGTGTATGGAGGGGGCCCTATTAGTCTCTAACATAGGCACTGTTATTCAAAAGAACATGAGGTGTTTTTTGTTTGTTTGTTTTTACTTTTAGTAAATTAGAATATAACTTTTAATGACTTGCGAAATATAACTGAATATAATTCAATACAAGTTGAAAAAATTGGGAAAAATATAAAGGGTAGAGTAAAAGAAAAAGAAACCAGAGGATGGAGAATATCTTTCTAGTGCACAGGCCAGGATGTGATGTCTGAGGAAATAACACTATTATAAACAAGTTAAAACAAAAAGTAACACTTTCCCCCAAAATAAGGTTGTGGGTCAACCATGCTTTTGAGTAGAAAAGAAACTGTATCCTTAACCAGGACATGCCGTGCTTGTTCATACCTGTTTTAATATCTGAGATATTAAATTTCCATATTTTGCAATCAGTAATACATCTTAGTCAGCAATGGGCCATTAAATCTGCCAAGCACCGGGCATGTCTCTGAAGCAAATACATCTTTTTGAAAAGTTTTGCAGGGTGCAAAAGTACAGAGTTGATTGAGGAATGGTGCTTAGGACTGGTGCAATCTTGTTCCCTTCCATGAACTGAGTCTACACAGATGCTGAACATCTGGTTCTTAACAGCATTAGAACAATGCTGATAACATCTGTACATGGCCTGAGTCCAGCTATTGGCCCACCTAACCTAGTACGTTCTACTCTCTCTTGGGGTCTCAGGCAGAAATTGCCTTCAGTCCTGCAGACAGATGCAGGGCCCTTTTGCTCAGAAAAAAAAAAGGAAAGAGTCGATGTGAAATACTGAGGGCGAGGGCAGAGAGGAGAGAGAGGCTGAGTCCATTCCTAAGTTGAAAAGCACATGCGTTGCAGGTTTGAAGTCCGGGTGGAATCCCTGATTACTCCAGTTAAAGGATATGGTAAAATTGCAGAACCGGTATCATGGCAGGGTCGGGAGAGCAGCTTGGCAACATGCTGGCTATCAGCGGCAGCTGTTGCCCACTGTGTTTGCTGGAACAGAGGGAAGGCACCCTTTTTTGGGAAAGCCGTGCCAAGCCATTATGTGACCATTTGGCCACCTTACCACTAAGACAGATCATGCAGGGACTTGATATTCATTATGCACTACCGGCTGGTTGGTGGAGTTGCTTGTGCATTGCAGCTTTTCTTCCAAGTTTTATAGAAGCTATCCAGGGTGGTGAACTTGTTTTGGGATCGTGTTCATAACTCCAGAGAGCTCCTACAAAGCTCGAACAGAAACTGTCACCTGCCTCCTTTGGCTACAGGTTACAAAGGGAAGTACTCCAGGATAAATAAATTCACCAAGAGTTTAACCAGTTTTCTAAGCATATAAGTATTTCTGGAGGATTCTTACAAGAAACAACGAAAAATTAATATGGCATGGAAGGATGAAAAATTGAATGTAGACTTGTTCCTATTTAGAGAGCCTCCAGACCAACCAACCAAAATCAGTATGGTTTACTCTGTACACTTCTTTTGTCCTGTAATAAGCTAATGTATTAACATGTAAGTCTGGATAAAGCGTTTTTGACCTTCTGGCTAGACAGTGAAAACTTGCTGACTGGATGCACACTAATGAAGCCATAAACAACATTAAATGATGTGGGTGTGAGTGTTTTTGACATTTTATATATTGAGAGACAATTATACTGACATTTGTATTCCTTCCATTCCTCCAAGAAGCTGCTGCTGCTGTTGTGTGCTGTCAAGTCATCTCTGACTTAAGGTGACCCTATGAATGAAAGTCTTCCAAAATGTCCTATCTGTGCCGTTCCTGCTTAGACAGCTGGTAAATCAAGAAGCTCTGATTAGCTAGTTGATTCATTCAACTCACGTCAGCCTCTGACCAGGTCCCCTGTTGAAGAGCCTTGTGTAGCACGTATCTTGATATCAGTGGGAGTGGTGGTAGTAGTGGTGCCTTCTGTTACTGTACCTCAACCAGCAACATGTATTGGGCTGGCCCTAGTTATAAACCTTATAATACCCTGATACAATTGCATATCTGCTTTATGAAGAACAATAATACTGATACATACATACATATCACCCAGGTTGCAGCTTCATATGCATTTTGAGGATTAGATTTTATCTTCTGGGATTTAAGTGTTGAAAATACATTCTGAAAATACACCGGGAAATGCAATGTTTAACAAATGTCCAACCTAAAGCCTCAAATTGGCCAATATGGTTTTTGTTTTCTGCTTTGACAAAATTACCTGAAACATTTGTGCATATTTGGAGCTAAAAACCACACATTTCTAGAGCAAATTGCAGAAACATATGAATACTGTGAAAATTATGCAAATCAGGGCCAAATGTAAGCTATTGTTGCTATTCTTCTCATAGCATTTGAAATGAAAAGTTCTGAAGCATCCTTCTCTCTCCAGATATGCACAGATCTCAACTTGGCCACCTTGAATTTTCTGACAGCTAATTTCAGATTTGGGCATCTACTCTGCAATCTGTATAAATTTGCACAACTTGTGGAACAGAGGCCCAGTTTTGAACAAATTTCTTAGGATAAAGAAAGAAAAGAAAATTCATGTGTTTTAAAAATGGAAGTCCATACATTGCTTCGATTCTCATTAGATCAAGCTGGCACCAGCACAGGGCTGATAGAATGGCATGTAGAATGCCAAATCAAGAAAATCTATTCCTAACGGATTCTTCCCACAGCTGTATCAGGATTTTAAGGACAGAGAGAGCATGTTTCCTTCCATAGGTTCTTCAAAATTCTGTTGGATGGAATGCTCATCTTTCAAATGTATAGCTTGAAACTTATTTCTAATTCCCATGTGTTGAGAACATCACACTAAATACCAGTAAATCTGAATCTCTTTGACTATACAGCCAATAACTGAGGATGTAGTCCTTCATGAAGTTACTGTTATGCTATGCTATGCTATGCTATGTACGAAGTCATTCCTGACCCATTGCGACCCCATGGGCAACATTCCTCCAGGCTCTCCTATCCTCCACCATCCCCCAGAGTCCACCTAAGCTCACACTGACAGCTTCTGTGACACCTTCTAGCCACCTCATCCTCTGGATCCCCTTCTTCTTTTGCTGTCAATTGTTCCCAGCATAATGCTCTTCTCCAGTGAGTCCTTCCTTCTCATTAGGTGGCCAGAGTATTTGAGTTTCATCTTCAGTATCTGGCCTTCTAAAGAGCAGTCAGGGTTAATCTCCTGTAAGACTAATTGGTTTGATCTCCTTGCAGTCCAAGGGACTCACAGGAGTCTTCTCCAGCACCACAGTTCAAAGGCCTCAATCCTTCGGTGCTCAGCCTACCTTATGGTCCAGCTTTCACAGCCATACATTGCAACTGAGAAAACCATAGCCTTGACTATACGCACTTTTCTCGGCAGGGTGATGTCTTGCTTTTTAGTATACTGTCTAGATTTGCCTTAGCTTTCCTCCCCAGGAGCAAGCATCTTTTAATTTCTTGGCTGCAGTTCCCATCTGCAGTGATCTTGGAGCCCAGGAAAATAAAATCTGTCACTACCTCCATTTCTTCCACATCTATTTGCCAGGAAGTGAGAGGACCAGATGCCATGATCTTAGTTTTCTTATTGTTGAGTTTCAAGCCAGCTTTTGTGTTCTCCTCTTTCACCCGCATCAAGAGGCTCTTTAGTTCCTCTTCACTTTCTGCCATTAGAGTGGTATCATCTACATATCTGAGGTTGTTGATATTTCTCCCAGCAATCTTAATTCCAACTTGTGATTCATTTAGCTCCACCTTACACACGATGTGCTCTGCATATAAGTTAATTAGGCAGGGCAACAGTATGCAGCCTTGCCATACTCCTTTCCCAATTTTGAACCAATCAGTAGATTCAAGAAGCTCACTGTTGCTTCTTGACCTGCATACAGGTTTCTCAAGAGACAAATAAGATGGTCTGGTACTCCCATCTCTTTAAGAACTTGCCACAATTGGTTGTGATCCACACAATCAAAGGCTTTAGCATAGTCAATGAAGCAGAAGTAGATGTTTTTCTGGAACTCTCTAGCATTCTCCATGATGAAGTTACCCAGAAACATCAAATTTCATTTTGTCCCCCTAATGAATGAGTAAGCTAGAACTAGGAAGATGATTCTCTCCCACCTCCCAGTGACATCATCTTTCATTTCATCATAATATATGGCTCATTCAGGTAATTTCCTGATATAATGCAGCCTCTCCCACCCTGACTTCCCCAGCTATTCTGGACTACAGCTTGAAGTTGAACACATCTGGAAGGTGTGGGGTTGTAGGAGCCTAGTCTAACGTTTTACTCTGTATTGTATTTAATAACCTTCTCAGATATTATGACTAAGCATGTTGTGACTAACCCATATTCCCTTGTAACAACCTATGGCGATATACAATACACGTGATTTGGAATAATGAATATACAGCTATTCAGACTTATAAAGAACCCCTAAAGGGAAAATGAGTTTTTGTGTTGGAGGAAGCACTTTGAGTGTTTAAAAGTAAACTAAACTCCTACTCATGTTATTTGCAGACTATTGAAACAGGCTGTTCATTGTTAGTACAAAACCACAGGACAGGATAGCAACTGAAAGCAAATGGAATGAAACATCTACACATGGAATTTTTCTCGTAATTACTTAGAGTAATTACGATCTAAGAACATTTGAGCTGGCCTTTTTAACTGCTAGCTTGATGATGTGTGGTGATTTTCTGATGGATGCTTTCACTGCATATTATTTTGCATGAATAATAATCATGCAACTTGCTATAAGAACATGTCAGGTTAGTGAGATATTAGATGCCATAAATAAATAAATAAATAAATACATAAATGCATTTCATAGTTGTCTGAGCTTGTCTCTTGTCCTGCTATGATGTTCAAACATGCTTTAAAATATCTCACAATAATATGGAAGTTAATATATCAAAGAGAAAGCAACAGGAAAGAAGAAATCTGAAATGCAGGAAGGCTGTGTTAGAAGCTTGGAATGCAGTGTTGGGAAGAAAGCCTTTTTTGATGGAAGGGTGCAGCTGACAGCAGAATTTTTAAGCTGTGATCTTCTGCTTGCTGGAAATCGAAGTAGTGATCAAGAAGCAGCTTTTACTTATACATCATGCTGGGAAACAAAATCTATATAAAGACAAAAGTCTCTGCAGAATCTCATTACTTTAAACTCTGGTGAAATAGGAAAGTGAAGTCTAGCACAGTGCCTATGAAGTGTCACCTGACACACAGGAGACCTTGAATGAAGTACCAAATGGTCCCCCACCTTGGCGCACAGTACCCACCGCCAGTCAAGCTCTTTGGGCATCTGGACGGAAAATCACATAAATGCCTCATTCTCTTTCCTGGCAGTAGAAATGGAACACATTATTAAATAACAAACCGTTCTCTACCATTTCATAACAGTCTGAGATGGCCAGCTCACTCTGCCCAATAGCAGGATCTGCCTGGCCTTTGCAGAGTTCCTATGACAGAAATAATGAATTGGTGGTATTGTGCAACCACACAGGCTGGGCTCGTGTTCTTCATTTCTGGACCACGTCTGAAGGGGATGCGTACCAGTGGAGACACAGAGAATTCCCTCATGCAAGGCGGGGCTGTAGCCAACCAGGGACCCTTCCTTACAAGATGGACTTCTGAGCATATGCAACTTCTTCAGGCAGGCTCCAATTCTGTGGACAATAGGGGTGTACCAGCTGGTTGTGTTGGAAGCAGGGAACGCGGGGTGTATTGGCAAGGGAGTGCAAGTAGCCCGAGCAGACACATGAGCCCCCCTTTCCCACGTCTATGGGAGGGTCAGTGAACCTCTAAATGCAATCCTCCAAGACGTGGTGGTAATAAAAGATATGGGATAGCATATAAGGTTGAAAAAATAACACATCATATATAGGCACAAAGAAGATTTAAATGGCTCTGTTTGGGGAACTAGCTGTCATACTTTAAAAAAATTCAGTCCCTATTTAGTATGTTCCAACCATATCTGGACCTTTGACAGGCAGGAGGAGAAAAAGGGTAGGACACAGTCAGTGAAGAATCCACTGAGCAATGTACAACTTTCAGCGTACAATTGTGACTTGTGCCAACTGTAAAGGATTGAACTGCAGGCAAAGAGAGCAACAGCAGCTGTTCAGTTAAAGAGTTGTGGAATTTCTCTGCCTTTGCCATGGGCAGAATCTGGGGGTATGTGTGTGTGTGGGGGGGGGACGGACACTAACTTGGATAACTAGCAGCTCTGCAGCTGCCTCTCCAGGTTGTGGGCCTCCTCAGCCCATCAGGAAGCATAGCTTCCTCTTACGGTCGTGTAAGAGGAAGCTATGAGAGAGCTGGCTGGTCAGGGCCGGCTTGTGATACAGGGAGATAAATATAAAGCATGTGAACAAGAGGCATCCATCAAAGCCAGACCCTCTAACTGGGGAGTTGCTGCTTTGTGTATACCAGGAATTGATTCTGAGCTGAATTCCCCTCCTCCTTTCCCCACCAATCCATTCTCAGGGATGCTCAGGCTGCTTGTGGTCCAGATGGTAAGAAAGCCATTAATTGCCCCCCTTGCCTAACTCGATCTCTGCCCCCCCTCCAGTCTACCATGTTCCACAGAGTCTCCTCCCAAACCAGGGGTGGCCTGCCTCTCACCAGCTGCTTGGCTGTTCTCCAAGCTCACTGGCCTCCACACGGCAGCTGAGCATGCTAACCCAGCCTCTGCTTCCAGTTCAGATTCGGAGTTGGAAATCTCCACCTTGGCATGTTTCATTCCGGGAGAAGCAAGCCCAGTCCTTGCAATGCACACTCACTGTGTTTTATTACAAGCTGCCAGGCTTACACTTACTGCAAGTGGCCGACATTATGTGGACAGCAAAATGCATTGTATGTACGATTCTGTTTGCTTAGTTCTAGGAAAAGGCAATAGGTGCAAGAGTCAAATGTGGCGTAGAGCCAGTGTGGCGTAGTGGTTAAGAGCGTGGGATGGGGACTCAGGCGATCCGGGTTCGAGTCCCCGCTTGGCCATGGAGCCAACTGGGTGACTTTGGGCCAGTCACAGACTCTCAGCCCAACCTACCTCACAGGGTTGTTGTTGTGGGAATAAGATGGAGGAGGAGAATGATGTAAGCTGCCTTGAGCCCTTTGTAGGAAAAAGGCAGGATATAAATCAGGAAAAAAAAATGGTCTGAGGTTGTAAGCGATACACAGAGGTGCAGGGGTAAATTCTGAAGTGCAGGCATGTGGTTTGGCTGTCCTGTGGCCACACCCCCGAAGACAGTCCAAATATTCCAGCCAGTTGTGTCTTGGTCTGCAACAGTTCTAGCAGCTTTCATCTTTGCATTGCAGTTTGGATCAAATATTGCTAGAGAAATTCATTGCCATTCCACTTACTGGCTATGGTGTGCACTGCAGCCATGCTCAGAGGGAACAGGGAATTTTGAGTGGGGTGGGGGTGGCAGATGACATCAGTGTCCCTGAAAATCAAAATGTGCCGGTGCAGCATCTCTGGAAGCCATGGCTCCACTACACCACCCATTACATACCTATTGATACAAGTTTAAATTAGGCATTTTAAGTTTCTCAATTAATGAAAAAGCATTTGAGGCAGTAGCATTGATTTCCCTTTTCTATGTATCCTCATTAACAAATTAGTACCTTGCATACTTTTTTTTTTTTTTTTTGGTAGGAAAAAGATTCTTGACAAATAGGAGCATGATATAAGGTCTCTTGAACTCTGCGCTTTGTTAGTTGATTTAGTACAGGGAGAGCTTGCCTGCACCTCCAACTGAATGCCTATTAAATAATGATTGGGTGGCAACTCAAGCAGGGAGAGACAAATTATATTATATCGTGGTGCACAGTATTGAAAGCTGATGAAATGCCAAAAATTCCAATCATTCTAAATGAAAGCAGGCCTGTTTCATACACTAGGATTTTGCATGGTGAAGCAAACCTATTTCACCATCACTAATAAGGTAAGGTAAGGTAGTAAGTGGTGCTGGTATCCAAATGTAGTATGAATGTGCAAGTCCTTCCCCACTAGGGCTTGATTATGGACCCGCAAGGAAATCAAAATGGCAGCTGCTTTCACTACAGCAGACTCAACCCAGCCAAGAGTGGGCAGTTCATCTCCCTGGCTAGTTGATGTTCAACCAGTCCAGAGAAGTTCCACTTCCTCTATGAAGCAGGTTCATATTTTGTAGGTGCTCTTGCATCCAGCATTGTCAATATGGGTATAGAGAACCTCTGAACAGACTTCAGATAACACTGATGTCTGAATCTGGTCACTATGGGTTAATCATGGGTAAACAACCCACAGTTATTCCAAGAAACAATTGCAGGTTGATGAAGCCATGAGTGCCACTCTATCCTAGGAACTGGTTCATATGCATACCGGAACATTTCCTGCAGATCAAACTGCATCATGGACGACATGGGAATAACCTAGAATCTATGTATTCTCAAAAGCAATGAGATTGCACTATTTTCTTCTTGTTTTTATAATGCAGATTCTATGGATCTGTTTGTGAATCAAACCTACATGTTACTGATTCACAAACTACACTTGCTAAGATAGGGGAATGATACCCATATCCACAAAAACGTCACGTACATTCGAGGAAATGCAAATTCAATGCAATACTAATTGGACATGGTTAACTGACCTGTGATATGTTCTGCAGTCATCTAAATGCTGTTATATTTTATGTACATTTTACCATCCCACCTAAGGCAGCAAAGGGCTCCTGTCACTCTCTGGAAAAAAAACTAAGGGAAAACGGGCATCTGTAAAGGTCAAATTCAGCTTCTTTGCCCTTTTAGAGCTCTGTAAATGCTTAGATACCTTTTTTTTTGATATTGCTTCTACAGAACCCTACAAAGGTCAATTTTAACTTGCAAAAGACAAGTTAGACTTTTGGGAGTGCTCTATTGTGTTGTGGACACCAGTTTTTGTCTCTCCTTTTCACATTCATTTTTGGGTTTTCTGGAAAACTGCACCCTGAAAACAGAGGGGATCCAGGTGGCAAAAGTAGCACCTGGAATGCCCAGTATTGCCCACCTGGTTTAAACAAGCTGTAGTTGAATTAATAGAATACTGTCATTACTTATAGTCATTGCACTATGTCGGTATAGATTTTGTGAACCACTTAGCACTAGAGAAGCCATCAGGTAAAGTCTCTCGCCAGCAAGTCAGGGCAGGGGACATGGAGGAGACAGATTTCCCATGCAGTAACAATGCTCTCAGGGAAGGGTCTAAGGCAGGGGCCGGCAACCCGCGGCTCTGGAGCTGCACGTGGCTCTGGAATCCCTCTGCTGCAGCTCCGTCGCTCACAGCACAGCCTCCAATCTGCGACCTGCGGCTGCACAGCACAGCTGCCAATCTGTTTCATAAATGCAACACACTATAGGTTTTTTTATACATAGCATAAAGGTAAAAAAGATATATGCAGTGTTATTTTCATTTTAGAGGTCAAAGGAGTTTTGTGGATCCTGGTGTTTTCTGTGGGAAATGGGTCCAAATGGCTCTTTGAGTGTTAAAGGTTGCCGACCCCTGATCTAAGGGTTTAACTTTAAGATACTTTAAACATAGCAGCTTCATTCCCTTTTCCTTGCTCAAACTTAAGTGCAAGGGACCTGATATGTATTGCAACCCTAGCATGGGGTGCAGCAGGGACTCCCACTGTGGTCCTTTTTGGCAATGCAAATTGCATATATGCATGCAAGAGGATTCTAAATCCGGACTGCTGTTGGGGCAACAAGTCCAATATGAATCCTAGATCAGGTTTCCTTAGCTCAACCTGGCCATGCTGGCTGGAGGAAGCTGAGATTGCAGGCCACTGTGTTTGTAGAAGGCCGCTTTGTTTGTTCATTAGATTAATATCCTGCTTTTTTCCAGTGGACTCAAAGCAGTTTACATCATTCTCCTGCTGCTCTCAAGCTTATCCCTACAACAACAACCCTGTGAGGTAGGTTGTGCAGAGAGTCTCTGACTGGCTCAGAGTCACCCAGTTGGTTCCATGGCCAAGCAGGGACTAGAGGCCAGACTGCCTGAGTCCGAGTCCCATGCTCTTAAGCACTACACCACTGGCTTCTAAGATGCTTTAGACTAAGAGGGGAGACCTAGTTGCTACTTAAGTCTTTCAAGCATTGCCTCACTGGATCAGCCTCAGTGTAAGCCTCTATGACACCCTTCAGTTTGCCTTCTGTGCTGCTGGCAAAGTTTTCCATGAACAGGAATAACAGGGAGCATTTATCACTCAACCAACCATCTCAAGGGCAGGAACTTTGCAAAAAGCAAACAAGCAAAATCATTTGTGAATCATTACTTGCTTTTGTCATTTTTATATCTTTCAGACATAAAAAGAGGCAGAAAAAGAGAATATTCATAAGAAGGAATTTTAAGGTCATTTCATTCTCTTTCCAGCCATTTCTACACCAAAAGCTCCAACTGCAGAGAGAGCCAAGCTCATAACATGTGCAGCTGTTATGCTAAGCACTGCTCAGCAGAGGATCTGGCTTTTCATGAAGCTAATCAAAATCGGTCATCTGGCTAAGACGAGAATGTATTCCAAATGCTGACACTAATTTCCATCATGCCACCCCCTTTCAAGACGCATATTGCATTCCCTCTCACAATAAGAAATTGATGGCATGGGCAAGATGGGCTGGAGTGGAGAAAATTGTGAGTTATATGCTCATTCATTTCTCTCTGCACTGGAATCAGATTTCTTTAGAATGAGCTACAAATAAATATTTTCGTAACCTATCAGTTCTGGGGCCTTGAGCAACTGACACACATGCATTGGCTAAGGGCCACACATAAGCGCAAAAGTCCGAGTGCAGCTTTTAGGCCAGGGAGGTCAAACCTCTTTCAGCTGAGAGGCCAAATTCCTGGTGGTCCACCTTCCTATGATGGAGGGACACAGAGTACAGTGGCAGGAACAGACATACCAGCATAAAGAAGTTTAAAGCCCATCTCACCACTAATTAAGGGTTACTGGAGGCATTTCAGTCTGTGAGAACAGAGGGAGAAACTGCATACAAGGCAGAAAACCATGAAATGATTGGTGTTTGGGCAAAAGAAGTAGGATAAAGGACCTCAGAAGGCCAGAGTGGAGCCCCTCCTTCCCAAGGGACAGCTTCAGCCCCCAGGCCTGATACTCTGCTCAAATTTTGTGCCAACTTCTTTGGACAGAGTGTCACAACCAGGCTGGGTCCAAGCACAAAAATATTCAAATGCAACCTAGAGCATGCCTACTCCAATCCAATATCCCCCACTTCTGTTTATATTTGCCAGCTTAGCACTTTTGGTTTTATGGGGCTGACATCTCTCAGATAATCAGATCGGTAAGTCTGGAAAGACAGTGAACTGCGTTGGTCCTTCCTGCCACTTCCCTCTTGGTCTCTCTGCTGACTTTGCTGATCCAGGTTGGATTATTTCAGGGAGAAAAGAGTATAAAAGGCTTTGTGCGCAAGTTGACTTTTGCCTGGCCCATTTTAAACACCTGGTAGCAGGTGCTGCTCCAGCCCTGTCCCTCTCTCTCACCTGCTGGGCCATTTGTTGTTGGAAGGAACATCTCTGCTCCTTCAGGAAAGGAGCTGTGCCATCTCCCTGCCAGGGGCCAGTATCAGCCACTGCTGGTGCAACCATTCTGTTGCCAGGTGGCTAGGACAGGTCCGGCTTCCCTTTAAGAAGGGACAGCACCTTCTGGCACCTCTAAAATTTTCAATAAGGCTGAAATGTGTTCAAATATGCCCCAACTTTTACTTCTGTCCAGTGAATCAGTTGGACATCAGAGGACCCAGTGAAATAAGCCTCGTGAAATACTTCAGTGAGAGAAAGATAATTTTGCTATCCTTTCTAGATCTAAAAAGCACCAGTCTAGTTACCCAGAGATTAGCATTACATTAGGCCAAATTTATTGAAATAAACAAACAGATCCTGTCCACCCAGTTAAGACTTCCAGCTTTTATGTGTCACATTCCTTCTGGGTTCAGTCATGGACTAATTTGCCAGCACCAGCTGTTTCTTTCGAATTTTCTGTGGAAGGGGAAGCACAATTGTGCAGCACTTTTAAGTTCTATTGCCAAGTTAAATGATCTGCAGAGTCTCCCTTGGAAGGAAAAGCAAGGGCCATAAGCTGGAAAAGAGCAGAGCATGGCTTCTCCATCCTGTCGCAGTTCCAGGAAGGCTTCCAGAGAAACCCAGGAATGGGGTCATGTCCCAAAGCACTAGAATATTGGCACATCCACATCAGCATTTCCTAATTTCTTTTACCGAGCACATGGTTCAGAGGCATAGTTTCACCCATAAAGGTGGGTATCTTTGATGAATGGATGATAAGCATCATTCTTGATGACTGGACAATACACAAGAACAACTACTTGGCACATAGAGACAGCTCCATTTGGTCAAGATGAATCAGGTATCAAGATGAGAATAAGGATGACTCCTTTCCAGGGGGAAGAGCAGTTCAGTTTGGAATCCACGTTGCATCATTCAATCTGATTCTGTGGCCAACTACAAATCCATCTGACAGCTGATCTACTTCACTATCAATGCAATGCCAGAGGTATTATCACCTTATTTCCTCTGTTCCTCTTAACCAACCATGTTTTACACAGAAGCAGGCTGTTAGAGTGCACTGCTGTAGAAGTGGAAACACCCCACGCCCACAGAAACATAGAAACAGAACGAGTCAGAAGGGGTCTCCCGGGCCATCTAGTCTGACCCACGGCTCCACTCATGACACGCCCACCATGTGCATGTCCAGCCCATCCTCGAACACCCTCACCTGTGGGGCCTCAACCACCTCCCGTGGAAGCCCATTCCCTACTCATGGGGAGGACACCAGTTTGCACACTCTCTATAGGGATGTGCACGTGCTTTCTCATTTAGAAATAACCAGTGGGATTTAAGTAGAGAAAATATCACTTGCCATGCCAGGGAAGGCTGTGCCCAGAGGACCATCCTGTCTGCTCAGGCTGCCTTCTTGGTACTAGCTGCGGGTGGGCAATTTCCAGGGCCCTGCTGCTTGCCCTCCTCACCTCCACCAAGTGTAGTGACAGTCACCACTTTAGACAACTTTGAAAGGAATTGGATAAGATCACGGGGCATAAGATTCCTAATGGTTATTAATCCTCCAGGGTATATGTTACATTCTTCGTATGAGGAGCACTATGCTTACGTTACTCCAGTTGTTGGGGGAAAGGGCAGGTGGCTGCCGGAGGATGTACCCATGTCCTGCTTGTGGGAACCTGGGGGCAGCTGCTCGGACACGATGTGAACAGAAGGCCAGACTCGTCATATCCAGCATCGGGGCTCTTCTTAGGGTTCTCAAGCCAGACCTGGTTGGATACCCCTTGAAATAGGTTCAAATTAAAGGCTGTCCACTGCCAACTTGCCAAACTTGAGGACAGTCCTCTGTAAAGTAGGACATCTGCCCACCCCACATTGGATCGGACACACCCAGCCCCACACCTTTCAGCTGGATTCCAATTTATTTGAACTTGAAAGCTGACCATCCTTCACTGAGTAGAGGGAGAGCCTTATTGATGGAGCAAGTTAAGTGAAATAATTTGTAAAGGATGGTAATGAATTTTTAGTCCCTGTATACACTTAAGTGTTAGATCTCCTCAAGAGATCATCCATGACACTAAACACTAAATATAACAAAGTGTATTTTTAAACTCCTTTGCCATTATCAACTTATTAAGTATACTATCACAAATAACATGACTTTTTTGACTTTCAGCTTTGTTTCTGAAATCTTCCTTGACCGTCTTCTCTATTAAAGAAAACATTTCCAAATGGATGGAGTTATATAGAACAATAACGAGCAAGCTAGAAGGTAAGACCTGCAATACATTCCCTTACCCAGACAATTGCAATGGCCTTTTTTATTCCTATGCTGTGTGGGTTTAGCTGTAATTTTGGCAAATAATTCATTTTGACTGGAGGCTGATTGGAAAACAAGTTTTGATCATATGGTTTTGGACCATATGAATCACTCCACTTAACCCACAGGAATGCTGCTTCTCACAGATTATTATTACTTCTTTTCACAAAGTACTAGTTTTCCAATACAAGAATGACATTTCTGTTGTTCAGTAATAAAGAATAGCAATATTGAACCATGACATCAACAGGGGAACTTAGCACTAAAATTGAGGGACAATATCCAGGGTTTGAACAACGCCAGTCATTCCAGAAACATGGGAGTCCTGCTTAAGGATATCAACCCCTCTTTCCCCCACATTCTTCCACTATTTCAGGTCAGTTAGGGTTGCCTTTGAAGTTTCCACTCTGCTAAATTCAAGCAGAGTGGAACTTCAATATTGGATCAAGTAGTTCTAGGGGATAAATTATAGAGAAGGGCATCTTGTTATACAAGCCTGTGGTTACACCAAAGCAAAGCTCTAACTCTCTCTTCCCCAGACTGGTGATGATTCAAGGGAAACAGTCAACAAATTTATCCCTAGAACATAATTTTTTATATGGATGGCACAATATTCTGACATGTCACTTGCATGCTTCTGTCATCACGGGCAGCTCAAGGAGGTCAAATTCTTTGTAGGAAGGCACTCTCCAGAAGAGGGTTGGCTCCATCCATCTGTTTTTGGAATGGCCTCACCCCCGAAATTGATTAGGGAGCAGCGCCCATGCCTAAACTGAGTGATAATGGCAACACACTAAATGTGGGTCACTCTCCACCCCTTTGCCTGTGACTCTGATGATCCTGGCCCATGGAGGAATAGTCATCATAGGTTGCTGCAGCAAATAGGACAGTTGTTTCACTGCTGCTTAAAGACTATTTTAAAAGATTTATTGTGGAACAAGTTTTCATGGAATTTGAGTTCTAAATCAAAATCATTTTTAAGGTGCCATGAGACTTTGCTATAATCACACAGTAAACTATTGTGGTTTATTTTTACAGTCTTTTATGAGCTTTCAGACACTAGGCTGTTAATCTACCATATCTTTTGGTTCTGTCACAGGATTGAGTTCCAGAGTCTAAACAATTTTTCTTTTCCTGCTTTTTGATTACATAAGCTCTAGGTGGGATGGTGCTATGGAAGAATAAAACAAGTACACAAACGGGAGAATACTTTTTTTTTTTGCTTTCAGAAATACTACTTCATTCTTCCAAGCTTTTCTACGTAATGCAATTGTGCACTCATTGCTTCCTACCCATGGTTGTTTATAGGTTCCTTGTGGCTGTCCATATCTGCACCTGTTTCTATATAGCACTTTTGATGATTATTTCTGAGACAAAGAAAACATATTATTTAAAAAAAAAAGCAAGCAAACAAAAAGCACTTTCCCCATATGTGACTGTGCTATTCTACTGTATCACAGTGCTACCTTGAAGTTATGCAGTGGAAAAGCAGGGAAGGAGACACTCTTCTTGTAACGTTCAGATCTCAGTTCTGCAGTAGAACCAAGAATAGGCAGAGCAGACTAACAGCTGCAAGTATAAAAGCTCCCCATCACTAAAACAAAAAAAAACTGAGAAATTGCTCTTCACACACAGAAGTGAAATTGATGGGTATGATATCATCTGAAGGACCTATAAAATAATCATGAGAAAAGAAGGATGCACACAAGATAAATGCCTTATATTCAAGCTACAAATCCATATATAAAGTGACTGACAGGTAACCCTAAAATTACACCCTCATGGTAAACAATAGCTTTTAACAATAACAAGTGGTGAGAATCTTACTCACAGGGCTTATGGTTATAATCAGGGCCTGATCCTAGGCACTGAAAAGATTTGGAACTTGGGCCCAGCAGACACAAAGAAAGCAAGCAAGCAAGCAAGCAAGCAAGCAAGCAAGCAAGCAAGCAAGCAAGCACACATTTGTAGGCACTAATTTAAATATGCTCTAACATCTCTCTGTGTGTCTTTAAAAGACCCGGTTTCCTGGCAAACAGTGTTTTCTGTGTTTTCATAACATCTTGAAAAGATACTCATGGAATCCAAAACATTCTGCAGTAGCAAAAAAGCACTTCTGTAACAGAGGTTCTTATGTTTCTAAATTGTCATTTGGTGGACTACTAGAGAGTGTTCTTTCATCAGATATCCCCTACCGATTGCCTCCCAGATGCTGGCTGGGAATTATGGGAGGTGCTATCCAAGCATGTCTGGAGGGAACCAGGTTAGGAAAGGTTGCTTAGATTAGATGATTTATTTCATTTCTGTACCACCCCATAGCCAAAGCAATCTGCGTCATATACAGCCGATTACATATATTATGAGAAATTATCTGTCCTGTGCACCTTAGGAGAGGCAAAATGCTTGTTCAATAACAAATTAAATTCTGCATATTCAGAACAGTTTTTGTAGATGAAATAGCACAGAGTTTGGGAAGTACACAGTGGTTGGGTTTAGAAAATACAGTAATTCACATTTAAGGGTTAAGAATGAGCTGTAATTGAACTGTGAGTAGTTATTGAAGCATAGGTTATAATATTATCTGAACCCAGCTGTGCATGGTTTGTTAACAACAAATAACCCATGAGTAGAACCCATGGTTTGTTACTGGATTGTACAGTGTGGGCTAGTTTGTTATCTCAGCTGGGTTCAGACCACACAATAACCCATGTTTCAACAATCGCCCACGGTTCAGTGGCAATCCATACTCAATCTCTGAGTGTAGGTCACTGTGCTGCCTAAACCCAGCCATTATGTTAATATGCATGCTTTGCACTTGTTCTATTTTTTAAAAGAGAATCCACTGGTGGGAGGGAGGCAAGCAGGATGAGTACTGTGATGAGGGTGTACAGGTTTAACCCTTTTTTCACTGCGGTGAAGACCTGATAAAAATCTCTCCACAACCTAACACCTGCCATGGGTGGGAGCTAACTCTTGATACCAAGCAACAGCTTCAGCTGTGATTTGTGGTGCATTGGGAAAAGTATTAGGTCATTCTAAATAGTTCTAGCTTGTACCCTTTAGCTCATGTTTTAAAGAGAGACATACAAAGTATGCATTTATTCAATGTCACTCTTAGTTCAACCCTTAGTAAATATGCAAACTCGTGCATTTAGTTTTAAAATCATTAACACAATGCAAAATTTTCCTAATGCTCCAATTTGAGCCCTATAATTATGTCTGATTGCATACTTAGTAGGGAGAGGAGCAAAAACAGTCTAGCTGTTACCATTTTCAAGAAAATGTGCTTTCAAGTTAGTCTAGTAAGAATGGAGAAAATCCCTCCCTTTCTGGCTGACAGGATAATGGCATTTCTTCTGTCCCCCACAGCAACTCCTGAGAAAGTCTGCAGCTATTCTACTGGGTTTTCACTTTCTTTTCAGCCTTTTTTGATCGCTGTCAAGCCCCATATTCCGCAAGTCCCTTTCATTAAACAGGTTGATGTCTTTTAGATGGGAGGAAGAGAGGGTCTCTGTCTGCCCAATTATTGTTACTGAGCTGGAATTTAGAAAGTACCTCTTCTGCCTTCTTGATCAATCTGCTGTTATTTTTCATAGGCCACAAATCTCTTGCCTTGACAGCAGGTATTGAAAAAGTTGCATTCCTTATGTGGATGGAAGAGCCCCAAGGAACTCTCTCCTTCCCCAGCCCTGCCTGTAGGGAGACTGGAAGAGGTGGTGGAGTGTTGCTGATTGGAACAGCATCCCGGGAGGGAGAGGGCCAGAGCTGAACAAAAGGAGAGTCTATGGAAGGTGTACAGTCTGATGCCTTGATCATCGGGTGGCCAGTTATACATAGCCGAAAATGGGGAATTGCAGGGTTCTACTAATTGCCAAAAATGGGGACAAAGAAAGACACAAGTTTGCATTAAATTTCATGTGCTAATTTATACAGAAGGATGCAAAATTAAAAGTTAGTACTATAATTTAAACCAATATGCAATACATTTCACGGCACTGGGAATATAGTAATTTGCTGAGCTGCCCACTGTGGTTGCCACCCAGCTGGTAACTGTGCAGGGGGACTCCTCTAAGGTTCCTGCCTCTCTCCCTGCTTGGGGTTCTTTATTTTTAAATTGGACTTGAACTGGGCAGCCCTTCACATAGATGCCATAGACCAGAGAGACAAGTATCCTCAAACAGCCAATCCAATTGAGGGCTCCCCTTTGCACAACATGCGCGTGTGCACATACACAAGGACACCCTAGTGGGTGGAAGGAACGCCTGGGTTGGGGATCAAAAGAGAGAGAAGCACTGCAGGACGGCTGTCTATGAACTGTGAGGTCCATGGCAGAAGTCCTCTTTTTCCACAGATGATGTCCTTGGAAACAAGGCTCCAAGATGATATGATGAAACATCCCATTATGTTCTTCCAATCTCAGTTTGAAAACATGAGGCAGGATTTACAGTGCTTTGAAGAAGCATTCGGCCCCCTTTGCCTTGTCCAAATTTTGTTGTGTTAAAACCTGGGATTGAAATGGATTTAACTGGCATTGTTACCCCTTGAGGTACATAAGTTACTCAACAATGTGAAGGTGCATTGTATTCAGGTGCAGGGCATTAAAGGGGCATTGAAATATGTTCTGATGCGGCACAGCACGAAGTAAACAAAAACACACCTGCATTTGTTAGATGCAAAAGTAAACACTCTTGGCTGCACCATGCCTAAGTAAGTTCTGGTGTAACTCACTATGTCCAGACTGCTGTAAGTAGTTGAACGGAGTCCGCTTTTATGAAGTTCCAGTGCCACATGATCTCAGATTAAATACATCTGTTTCTGCAAGGCCCCAGGGGTTGTTGGAGACTATATCTAAACAAATAGCATAATGAAGAATAAGGAGTGAGCAAAACAAATCTGGGATAAAGCTGTGCAGAAGCACCAGTCAGGGTTGGGTTACAGAAATATCCCGGACAATAGACATCCTCTGGGGCACGGCTCAGGCCTTTATTATGAAATGGAAACAACATGGCTCGGCTGAGTTGGGAAAAGACATCCATGGGACAACTATCCATGGATGTTCCATAAAGCTGGGCTTTGCGGCAAGAAGAAAGCAATTGCTGAAGCAAGTTCACCTCAAAGCCCATGTGGAGTTTCCAAAAGGGCATGTGGAAGACCCAGTAACCACACCGAAAACAGGATCTCTTGTCTGATGAAACCAAAACTGGACTTTTTGGTCTTGCTGCAAGACACTAGTTGTAGGTCAAAGCCAACCCTGCTTTTCCTCACACCTTCACAGTCTTGAGTATCTTGTGTATATCAAGTGGCAACAATGTCAATGTAATCCATTTCAGTTCCAGGTCGCAACACAACAAAATGTGGAAAATTCAAAGGGCAGCATGGTGAATATTTCTACAAGACACTATACCTTTAAAGATGTTTTAAGAAGGTGGGGGGTTATTAAAAGACTTTGGAATTTTAAATTGAAACAAAATTCTGAGAGGGGTGGCTGGAGACACCCCGTTAGAGCTGGATGCTTACACATGACACACAGACACATGACAGTGATTCCCCAACTTTCAAGATGTAATTGAAAACCCTCAGGAATACCCTGAAAAAGGAGGGGGAACAGCAAACACAGCAGGAATTCATAGAATTGCACTGTCAGAGAATCATGTTCTTATTCAGAAACTCGTGTGCAAATGTGAACAAATCTGATTAAGCTGCATAGGAATTTTAGGAGTAAAAATAACACAGGTTTCCTTTAGAAATTCTAACAACATCGTTTGACGCTAGTCCTCTACAAACTAAATAATTATCTTGGAAAGTGCAAGTTGAACTTCTTGGAATGCCAACAAGATCCCACTCAAGAGGAGATCAGAGGCCACTGGGTCATCCCATCATGCACAGCAAAATCCAGCGGTTACTGTGTACTTGTGGTTTTTGTTCAGAGCTTTTCTAAACATCAAGAACCATAATATGCCCTCCACATGCATGGTACTTAAAAAAAAACCTGGCATGCAGATCTGTATATGTTTCTTAGAGCATTCCTGGAGGAAAGTTCTTGGGATGTTAGGCATGCTGAATCAGCATAGCTGGAAGCCCGACTGCGGTGATCAGGGCAGTGCTCATTCCGATGCAAGTTCAAAAGTTTATATGCAATCTTTTGGTTTAAACCTTCCCAATGCAAAATATAAAACCACAAAACATAATAAAACAATAAGCGTAATAAAAACAAGTGTAAATTCAAAATCAATAGAATCCTAACTCAGTTACAGGCCAAGGCAAACAGGTGAGTCTTTAGAGCTTACTTGAAAGTCTGTAATGATGGGAACTGAGGTCTACAAGCAAGGCGGCACTACCAAAAAGGTCCTTCCTCTCATTCTTGCCAGCCTAATTTACTGGCAAGTAGGCACATTCCAATGTGGTGATCTCAGACTGTAATGCAGGTTGGTATGGGGGGAGATGAGTTTTCAAGTAGCATCCAATGCTATGAGGAAGAGCGGACAGATGGCACTGTCAAAATGAGTGACAGTCATAGCAAAACATCGTCATCCCTTCCCACTTTTTCAGTTGCTGCTTCTCCCACTGCTATCAACCCACATAAAATCTCAACAGCTACCACAACTGCTTAATACCGCACTCTGGGATCTGTGGCTCAGTGGGCTGGCTGAAGACTTCTCAAAGCTGCTCAGGTGTCTTAGCCAACTGTAATTGCTGCAATTCTTTAACAGAAGCTATGAACATTTTTAATTTTTTTTTTTACTTAGGCTGTGCCTGATTGAAACATGAGAAAGTGAAGGGGAACATTTCCCTTTGTTCATGTCCTCTTCAATTTGATTGGATTGTTGAGCAAAAGCATTTTCAAAGCATTTCACTGTGTACCGTTCACTCCACAGGTCTGTTCCGTTTTCACCCAGGTATCCCGTCGTTTCCGTAAGGCCTTGTGAAAGATGTTTGCTCTGTAGACCACATGAGGGTAAGCCCCTTCCTCTGACCCATAGCTCTTCACGGGTTCAATTAAGTAGTCTCCATCAGGAAGATGGAAGTAACCAGTCTGGAATTAAAAAAAGAGAAGGCATTGTCTCACAGAAGCCATAAACAATACATCTGAATTATGCCGTCTTTTGGACACCCCGCGGTTCTGCTCATCACAGAATCACCATCACCCACATTGCTGCCCTCCTGTTCCCTGGATGCAAAGTCATCTAACCATGTGGACAATTTGGGGCAGGGGAAGCAACCTACATTGGGGCATCAATGCAGGACATCAGCCTGCATTGTGGAGCAATCCAGTCAAGGGGCAGTCACTGGGCGGGCCGGGATGACGTGCGAGGCTCTTGGTGAAAGCCCCGCTGTGCCCAAGAGACGGTGGGGCAGGGCAGAGAGTAGTTTGCTCCTCAGTCTGCAGGGGACACTGTGGGGCATTGATGGGAGTGGGGCAGACAGCTGCTGAAAGTGCCCAAAGCGTTCATCTCCATCTTTGCTCTGTGTGGGATGGGGAAGCGGGAGCAGTGAGGGAGGTGCCCCCACTGGCCAGCTGCACGTGCAGCTGCAATTGCCCTCCTGTGGGTGGAGGAAATGGGGGTGGGGGGCACACTTGGCTGCATCGCACCTTATGGCTTGAGCATAGTTCAGCATGTCGTCCAGGTCTGGGCACATGCCAAGCTACGAGGGGTGAGCCATTGCTTAGAAACCACCTCCAGGAAGCATCTGGTGCTCAGGTGACATGCTAAGCCACTCTCCTGGGAGCTTAGCATGTTGTGCGAACCCAGCCTCGGTGCATGTTTGGTTTTCTGTATTTCCAAGCCATTTTAACATACAGTTGCCAGGACTGTTAGCAAATGCCTACATTTCATTGCAAATTTGTTTTGGAATATCAGCGTGATACACTTTTCAAAGGGATAATACTGTTGTAAGCCGTCCAGAGATGGAAGTAATGGATGGCATACCAATTTTATAAATAAATAAATAATACACATAGCATATTACACTGCATTGTTTGTTATCATCTATGTGTTCTGATTATGGTGTTTCTACAATGTACCATGTTTAAGCAGGTTCCAGAGTGCTGAATGACAGAAAAGCTAAAACAAATGAAAGGTTAAGCCAAATGCATTAAAAAATATTCCTGAAATAATCTTTTGTGTTCCTGTTAAGACACTTTTTCTTTTCCTGAACCATTCACCATTTCCACTTGAATTCTGCACACTACTATCTAAAAACATACATTTGGAAGGATTGTGTGAAAATAGGATAGGAATTAAATTTAGAAAATCAAGAAAATGAACTGCTTTCTGAAATGCAAAGCAATGCCTCCACTGTAAGATGTGAAAATAAACAAACAGCACAGTTAGTGCACCAGAAGATGCTTGTTCTAAGGTACCTATCCTGCTGAATCCTTGCCAGTGTTATTCCTTGCTAGTTTATAGCTTGTATTTCAGTTACATTTTTATCATTAGCTGCTTGATTTTGAAGGCCAGAAACATGAGTTTTAAAACATCAAAAACCTTGTCATCCACTCCCGGGCTACGATGAATCACAATCAGCTTGTTAGGTATTGGACAGCATCAAGGAAATTACTTTTCTATACAATTTGCATGCTCTATTGAGCTTTCTTCCCACTCCACACAGAGATATTAATACACAAAAGAGCAACTAAATTCTCACAAGGAGCCTAGCACATTAAAGTAGTAAAAATGCATGACACAGCTTTGAAAATGCCACGCCAGTATTCTTGTTCCATGGCAAGGGGTGGGTGGGCTGAACTGGGGAAGCTTGCAGTAAATAAGTCTCAGTCACTTGGGCATGCACATGTTTCCAGCCTGATAAACTCACAGGGCACTTTTCTGTCTAAACTTGCACAGGACTGTGCCCCAGATAAGTCAGACTGACTGCTTTGCTTGACGCCTTCCTGCGTTTCCCCCTTGTTTCTCTCTTTCTCTAGATAGATCTCTTTCGACATTTGTCTTCCTCCGAAAGGGATTTCTCTCTAAACTCTTCCCCATGTGAGAAACCACATTGTTACAAAGCTGCCAAGATTTGGTTAAGTTCTCTGTTTCTGGGTCTGAGAAGAAAAGTCCAAATTACCTTATCTCTTTATTAGTCTTGGAGATGTGCTGACGAGACCAAGACACTTGCAAAGCAGTTCAACAAACCTGAACATACCTGGAGGTTCATTCTGACTAGGATTCACCCTATCAGAAATTCTTTTTCCTCTGAAGATAGGATCCACCAGGAAGAAACATCATCTCCCATTTCCCATAGTCTCACCACACCTTCTACTTGTTGTTAGTCACGAAGTCGTGTCCAACCCATCGCGACCCCATAGACAGCATTCCTCCAGGCCCTCCTGTCCTCCACCATCCCCCGGAGTCCACTCAAGCTCACACCAACTGCCTCATTGACTCCATCCAGCCACCTCATCCTCTGCCGTCCCCTTCTTCTTTTGCCATCTATTGTTCCCAGCATTGGGCTCTTCTCTAGGGAGTCCTTCCTTCTCATTAGGTGGCCAAAGTATTTGAGCTTCATCTTCAGTATCTGGCCCTCTAAAGAGCAGTCAGGGTTGATCTCCTCTAGGACTGACCGGTTTGATTGCCTTGCGGTCCAAGGGACTCGCAGGAGTCTCTGCCAGCACCACAATTCATGCCCCTACCTGAAAGCAAAACCAGGTCTCTCAAACTATCTCTGCAAGAGGATGAAAGATACATGAAGGTGATAGGGCTTTTCTGGCCCGTGGATCAGGTGGAAAAATATCATTTTTTTTTTTAAAAATTAAAACTCTGTTTTATTTAAATCAAATTGTATTTAAATGGATTTATTATTTAATTTGGATTTTTTAAATCCAAATTTAAAAAATAGAAGAAAAATCTTTCTAGTTTTCTATTTAAGATACCTTATAGTTCAAAGGTTATTCATCATGAAATAAAGATTAGTGTTTAATTACAGAAACAAAGAAAACGAGCGAGTCAGAAGGGGACTCCCAGGCCATCTAGCCTGACCCCCGGCTCTAGTCGGCTCCACTCATGACATCTCTACCATGTGCATGTCCAGCCTATCCTTGAACACCCTCACCAATGGGGCTTCAACCACCTCCCATGGAAGTCCATTCAAATAACCAACCAACCAGCCAATCAAACAACCAACCCTGTGAAGTGGGCTCGGCTGAGGGTATGTGACTGACCCAAAGTTACTCAATTGGCTCTGTGGCTGAGGAGGGACTTGAACCCAGGACGCCCAAGTCCTAGTCCTGTGCTCTTAACCACTACGCCACTTGCATGAAACTGTATATTCATGCAATGTTTAATTTTTTGATAAACTGATTCCATTAATTCTTGCACAATGCCATGCTCTTCTAGAGGGTTCTTTAAGATTATTGGGCATTTTTTTCTATCTAGAAGAGAATACCACAGATGCTTGGTTTCACAGTTCTCAAAACTGAATTTGTGTCTGCAAAGATCATGTGTCACTAATTCACAGCAAAAATGCAATAAAATAAACATACAGAGTTGAGAAAAATACCTTAATCCCATTGTTCCTTTGCAAATCTATGAACACAGAATCAACCCTTTACCCCTTAAGTGCTAAGTTTCAAAAAATTCAATGAATATAATAAGATTGTTGGGAGTGGAACAGATCTGCACAAGAAGTTAAGTGCGAGGGAAGAGGGGCAAGCAGTAAACATGAAAGTGAAGCGTTTTGCACAGAATATTCCACAAGTCTTTGGATCCTTTCCTGCATAGCCTGAGGTTTATCATATTATTCTTTCCTTGGAGGAGAAAACCTATAAAGGCAGCAGGCCATAAAAAAGGCCCAGTTTGGGACTATTTTAATGAAGTTCCTCTACCTACAGGTAAGGTGGGCCTGCATGTAAATTATGTAGAAACCCATAATTTACATCCAATTTTACTGCGTAGTGATTTAAATCAAATCCACCCTGCTGTGACCATTTTTATCCAGTCAAATGCACAGTTTTATGTTATGAGATACACACCCAGTTCCACTTTTCCCCCCATGACATGCTGTGCAGCCGGAGAGATTTTTAACTGGGTGTGCAGCTGGAGGGTGCTTAGCCATTCTCATTCGAGCTGGTTCTTCAAATTTGTTTATTTATTAAAAGCTTTTTTATCCCATCCTCTCACCAGGTGCATAGAATCACCGAGCTGGAGGAGGCCATAGGACAGAGGCCATCGGGTCCAGCCCTCTTCTCAGTACAGAAAACAGAGCTATAGCATCCCTAATGGCAGCTTTCCCACCTCTGTTTAAAATTCCGTCCTGAGGTAAGCTAGGAAAAAAGCCACCAGCAGACTATTAGCAGCTTCTTATTAATTTCCTTTATATGGTTGCTTCTTTTTTCCTCCTGGGTTCACCGAGGGTGTTTGTACAAGTTGTGCAGACATGTTCACGCTGCAAAGAGGTAGCATTGATGCTGCATACTTTTCTCATAATCTATTCATTAGGTACTGTACCATTCTCATATTCATCTGAAATATGATCCCTTGCATTGAGGAGTTGTTCATTTTAATTATCTGCTCAAGCATTATCATGTTATTTCCAAGCAGACTGTATTGTGAACATTCCCTTTTCTATGCAATAACCTCCAGGCAGAATTTTTAAAGGTTATTATTCATACCCTCTGCCCTCTTTTCAACAGATCAGGAACCTGAGAGCATCATTAGTGTGAAGAAATAAAGACCTGACAGATTTTATTGATGTGACAACCTTGGCAGAATTCATACTAGCAAATGAAGAAAAGAGAAGAAACAACCATGTTTAATTTTTTAGATGTTATAACAACTGACATGGAGTTGAATCTGTCAGACTTGGGGTCATAGGTGCACAACGTATTTTGGATGGGTTTGTAGCCCTGCTATGGGATCAAGTGCATAATTTGGGGAATGTGCCTAGATTCAACCTTGTCATTAGATGCCCAGATGGAACCAAGTGGAAAGCTGTGGAGCAAGGCAGCTTTCACTGGCTGAACACTTGGGCACCAACTGCATCCAATCCTAGATAGAAACAATCTTGTCATCATTAATATACCTGGACATCCCCAGGCTAAACTATTGCATTGGACTAAAACTCTTATCATCCACAACTTGCAAACATGCTGGTTAGAGATGGGGAGCTGCAGTCCAGCAGCTCTGGAGGAGACGGGCATGTGATCTTCACTGTACATGGAGCTGTGCTATTGGATGGGCTCTACCAGAATAATGATGCGAAGGTTATCACAGTTTAAGTAACAGTACACTTGACAGCCTTCGGCCTATTAGGAAAAGCATGAGAGATAGTTTCCTTGAAGCTGCTTTCTCCCAAGTCTATTTCTTAGATAAAAACTGCTTTCGGCTGTGAGAACCAAAACTGTTTCCTCTAATAAAGCAGTTTTGTCCCTTCTCTGTCTGTGAGGAAGGTGGGCTAGAGCGTGTGTGTATACTGACAGCTTCTGAAACAGAGAGAAAAGGGGAATTTCTAAAATCCATGGTGAGAGGTACTGTCCATTGTTTTTATCTGGAGGAAGGGAACTGATGTGTCACTTGTTCAAACAATTTTAGAGGTCCACCTATTTACTGCCTACCCCACTTCAGTGCTCCTTTTGACTGCTGAAATATACAAGAAAAGTGACAAACTAAGACTACACATACTGAATTTCCAAATCTTGCAAACTTGCAAAAGAGAATGGATTTTTTGAAAATATTTATTTATTTATTTAAACCGTGTATGCTGCCCATTTGTGCCACAGCACCTCTGGGCGGCTCACAATCACAAGATAAAACACAATACATATGATCCCATTCGTGCAATTCTGAGACACTGAAAAAATGGTGGCCAAAAAACAGAACAAAAGAGGTGCTCCAAAATGAGGTTGTGAATGGAGTGAGGAGGGAGGCAGGGCAAGGAGGCAAAATGAAAAGTCACGGTGAGCATGCTGAAGTGAGCATACCAAGGCTGGCTGAGTGATGGTCTATTAAAAAGATGGGCTGGTTAGCAAACAACCCACCAATGTGGCTTATGCTCAGAGTATCTTCCCACTGTGTGCAAACCGGGCCATTTCTTGTCCTGGTCCCAGGACCAGGAGATGGTTCTCCAAAGCCACTATGTGCATTTGAATTTGATACCAATGGGAGCTTCCCTTAAAATGCAAACAGCAGCCTTATCAACTGGTCCACAGTGTCTGTTGATCAGTGCTGGCAGGTGATCTCACCAAATAAGGTACGAGTTATCAGTTAATTGTTTTGAGGGGTTTCAAGGGTGCAATCCTATGTGTGTCTAGGCAGAAAAATGTTCTACAACTTCTGTGCTGTCTCAGGAATGCAGAGACAGCATAGAAGCCTTTTTTCTCATAAGTCTTTTTCTGGTTAAATATACATAGGATTCTGGAACAAATCAAGCCAAAATGACAAAACTGAATCTGTCAAACTTTGAGCACATCATGAGAAGGCAGGACTGACTGCAGAAGACAATCATGCTGGGGAAAGTTGATGAAAGACCAACACGAGATGGACCCATTTCATAAATTCTTGAATTTGCAAGAGCAGACAAGACATTTTCGAGGACTTTCATTCATAACACTGCCATAAGTCCAAGATGATTTTACAGCATGTAACAGCAGCAATGCATAGGATTGTGCCATACAGTAGTTAGTATGTGCAGTGACAGAGGTCATTGGCGGTGTAGACCTAGTCAGCAGCTCTGGGTACAAACAGGGGTCACAAGGGGGGAAAGCAATGGCTAGCAGCCGGGTGTCAGTAATTAATTACTGGTCCTTTTTTGTACGTGTGACTATAAAAAGACAAGCTAATTCTTTACTAGTGGTGATGCTTGTGGTTTCATTCTGTTTGCAGTCTGGCCTGATTAGCTCTGCTGATCTGTATGTATGATTTGTTCTTCACTGTAAGTATTCTGATTTAAACTTCTGGCTCTTTAGCCAGGGGACTATCTGTTGATGTTTCAGTAGAGTTTCCCAAGCCTTCCACTTTCGGGATTCAGTGTGTCAGAGTCAACCATTTCTGCTAATAAGCGCAACAAGGGGTGAGAGGACACTGCCAGTGGCAGATGGTTTGTGACAGGCAAGGGAGGCACCAGTGTATTTTAAACACAAATCATGGCTACCTTTTGAGCAGCATTTTCTTCAGCGTTTTTGCATCTTGAGGCAAGCATGATTTTTATTCTTCTGCACTCCCTGGTGGCAGGTCCCAGGGAAGCCCTGATGCTCCTACAGTGCCTCTGGAATGGCTCCAGGAGGACAAAGCGGGAGTAGGAAAGGTGGTCCACAGCCGTGATGTGCCTAATTGTCTAATAAATGGCGAGAGCCAGGGAAAGCTCATTGTGTTGTGTGACCCATCCACTGGCCACTCAAGATCCACGAGTTATCAGTGGGTTAGGCTAGGCAAGGCAGGGTAGGGCACACGGCACAAGCTCTGGCTGCGCCACTGCTCCATATCTACTGCCCGAAGCAACCGACACTCAGTCCAGTGGTGGGACCAGCCCTGCTTGCGCTCACTTCACACGTGCTGCCTCACCTTGGCCGAAGCAAGAAGTACGAATGAGAAGGTCACCGGCCCTCTCTTACCCTTTCTGGGCCATTTGCCTGTCACCTCCGAACAAGAGACATACTTCGCAGCAGAGTAGTAAGAACGTCTGGCTGTGTTGTGCCTCTTCTGTTTAAGCTATCCAGACTCACAAGCAGCAGGGACAACTTCAGTGGACCGGGAGCTACATTGTCACCAAAAGAACACACCACAGACTACAGCCCTCTGCTGCTGCTCCTACAGGTAGCTTAATCCCCCACATTTTTCCTGGGAAATTAGGTATGCTGTGAGCACACATCTTTTGTTACCCAACAAAATTGTACTTCCTGAAGCCTGCAAAGCCTACAGCTTGAATGCCGACACTGTGACTTCAGATGATCCACCTGCACAAAGCTTCTAGCAGCCAACTGGTCTTAAATCATGCATGATGTAAGTGAGCCTACAGAGGTGAGGTTAAGAGGAGCCTTCTGGATGAAACCAAAGATGCTGCTGGTCCAGTGTTCTTCTTCACACAGTGGACACACAGATGACTCTGAGCAACCCATAAGTAGGTCAGAAAGTAGTTTTTAATGGTATACTGCCCCTTAAAATGGAGGTTCCATAGAAGCCTCATGATTAACATCAGATATGCACTGGGTTGGCTAAAGCTGGAGAAGCCCACCAAATAAGTCTCACATGTGGAAGGGGTTTTTATTCATTAAAATGCTTCAGGGGCCAAATGGAGACCCAGGGTCTTCAGGGGAAAAGGACAGGGAAGAGACAATACGTACATATTTTTCATTGAGCCCACAAAAGCAATAGCCAGTATTAACAGAAGGGGAACAGAAGGAGAAAGTATGACATGATCGCTCCTTTCTGAAATAGTTTAATATCCTTTTTAGAAAGTACATTGTGAGAACTAATGTGCATATTCTGAACACACAAAAGCTGACGCACAGGAAGTGTAATTATCACTGAAGATTCCATAAAATCCAATATTTCTCAAAAGCCTAACTGAGATAATGCGACACGCAGGAATGGAATCTACACAGAAGAGAACAAGGAATGGAATTTACTGCACTGGGTTTAATTAAAGTGTCCCAGCTGTTGTGTCCTGAGAATAATTTACTGAAGCAACACTTGTCTAAGTAAGAGATGCTTCTTTAGTAAGAAGCAAATAATATGCTTTCTTCTGTCCCACTGATGACCAAGTAGTCAGATACAATATAAAGGCTCTTTTTTTTCTTTTGCACACAAGCATAGAGAATATTATAGAAACATAGAAACAGAGCAAGTCAGAAGGGGTCTCCTGAGCCATCTAGTCTGACCCCTGGCTCCAGTCGGCTCCGCTCACGACATACACATGGCCTGATTCTCCAAGGTCTCTAACAGGCACAATCTGGGGCCAGAGGCAAGGCCCTTCTGTGGCAGAGATACCTTTATCAAGTAAAATTGGAACATTGCTTGGGAAGGACGTACATTTTGGCTTCTGAAGCTCTTAAACATGTCTATAGAACCTTCTCAGGGGCACGGATAGTGGCATTCCCCGACCTGATGCTCTCCAGACCACCAGGATGCTCTCTGGGAATGACTGGAGTTGCTGTCCAGCACTTCCAGAGGCACCAGGCTGGGGCTGGTATATGGACGTACTTCTCTGGAAGAGCGGACATGGTTCACCTCTACTTCCCCAAATTTCTGTGGCTGCATGTATGTGGCTCTGTGGGACTCTCACAGTGCCGTGGTCCAGCTGGGAATTTTAGATGTTGGCTCTAATTATCTTATTTATACAGTCACATGTACTGAACCACTGACATTTCTCTTCCCCTCTTCCGTTGTCATTCCATACTTTACTGTTTCTACACCCTGATACGTTAGAACAAGAAAATGGTTTGCCAACCCTGGTTAATTTGCATTACATTATAAATATTTTAAGTATGTACAGTTTTGCATTTAGAATTCACTTCAGTCATGGCACTGACATGACTGTTGGAATACCACTGTGTTTGCTTCCACTATCCTGATCACCTGCCAATCACTGGGTCTTCATTCTGCGGCTCAAGAAGATCTTGAAGCACAAGATACTCAAGATACTCCTCACTAGTCAGGCCTGTCTGGTGTTCAGTTCTGAGCACCATGATTTAAGAAAGATGCAGGAAAATGGGAAAGGATCCAGAGGAGGGCAGCAACAATGAGCCAGGGTTCGGAAGCACTGCCCTATGAGGAGAGACTCAGAGAAATGGACATGTTCAGCTCTGAGAAGACTGAGGGGGGACATGATATCCCTCTATAAGTACCTCAAAGGCTGGCACAAGGAGGAAGGTCAAGATCTCTTCTCATTGATACCAGAGTGCAGGACGCAGAATAATCAAGTCAAGTTGTGGCAACCCAGGTTCAGGCTAGATATCAGGAAAAGCTTCCTCACTGTCAGAGTAATACACCCGTGGAACCAGCTGCCTAGAGAGGTGATGAGCCCTCCCACACTAGAGACATTCAGAAAGAAACTGGAAAGCCATCTGAGTGGGATGGCACAAACTGGTGTCCTGCAACAGCAGGGGGCTAGACTTAATAGCCTTTTTGGCTCCTTCCAACACTACTATTCTATGATTCTATGATCCAGCCCTAGAGGAACTACTGCTGCAATGACCAGTCAATCTACATCCTAGGTAAATTGAACACTGAAAATAGTAAATAAATAGTAAACTGGTTTGGAAATTTGTACTTATCAGGTATGGCTTCCCAGCAGGGGCTCTCCACTCAGACTCTATGCAAGCAGATCAAGTGATTTGTTCATGAACTGCAAGGAAATTAGGAATGAAGGCGTTATGGGATGTAATAATCACAGGCGTATGTCAGGGCTGCTCTGTTTATGTACTGGGGGAGTGGTGCTTTCTACAGGCAGAGGACAAGCATTGATTCAGGCTTGCTTCTTCCTTGCAACTAGGAGTTGGGTACTGTGAGTCCATTAATTCTAATCCCAGTAACAGCTCTTTCACAGGGCAATTCCTTATAGAGAAAGACAATTCCAAAGAGAAGAAATAATATTTTGCATAGCTAATAGAGATATCAGTCAGGGCACTTAGAAATAAGTTCCAGCCCAATATGGGAGCAGGCTAAGGCAGGGGTGATCAAGATGGAAGCAGTGGTCAAAAGTCAGTCTTAATGGGCAAACAGAGGGTTTCCCAGAGGAAGTCCAGAGCACCATCAAAGGTAAAACAGGACAACAGCCAAGCAGAAACACAGTCCAGAAAGCAGAAGAAGGCAGGAGTTCAGAGATCAGTAGCAGAGATTCAAACCCAAGGCAATGTCATGAATATAAAGCACTAGAACCAAAGACATTGTTTCTAATAGATCTCCTATTACAACTGAGGGCTGGTATAGCCAGGATGCTAATTCAGGGCACCCTGCTATAAAGCACAATTCAGGGCTTGCATGTATCACATTACACACTCAGTTAAGGTATTTTTGTCATGAAAAGAACCTTCTTTATGAGTAGCCCTTTTTTCATGCCCGTTAAGCAGTCACTCCCTTCCTCTGGCCATGTCTATTCAATTGTGAGCTTGAAGGAAGGGAATATCTAACCATATAATCCCTCAACCAAGCTTAGAATATTTTAAATGATTAGAACAAATAGAAACAGCAGAAGAAACAACACAATAGATCCAGCATTAAATGCTGAAAAGTCCTCTAAATCTAAACTTTTAACAGGAGAACTAAACATTTGCTTAATGCCTTCCACTTAAGATCAACATAACTTGAAGGGATCAATCCTGAGGGCTCCTAGATCTTGTCTAAAGGGCCACTGGGCAGCTCTGATTTCCAGCTCCTGCGTTCCAGTCCTTTCCCCTCCCAGCCAGCATGGAGAGAACTGTGCAGGCTGCTCTCCAAAGTCAGGAAGGTAAGCCTCAGAGAGGAGTTAAAGGGGGCATCTCAGGGAGTGAGGAGGGGAAGACCCTGGGGAGCTCAAGATATGAACTAGCCTGAAGCTGCTCCAGCCCTCTTCCCTGCACTGTCAAGACACCCCGGCTGAACAGGCAAAAAGCCCATTTAGCAAAATGCAATGTGAAAGGACAAAGGTGGAGATCACCTCTAATGTTCTTCCCATGCTGCACTGCATGCTTGTAAGCCTCTGAATTTTGGGCCTTATGGGCATCCGAAAAGGAGCGCGCCCTAAATTTAGAAGGCTTGACCGGAGTTCCTTCAGCCTGGGACACTTCCTAGAACAAAGTCCAGTTAGAAACATTATCAGGGATGAAGTATGAAGTCAGACAATATACTCTGGGACATAGCCCAGGAAAAACAGCTGGTGGAGACAACATAGAATACTTGAGTTTAACTCCATCATGTCTCAAATTACACAGTAAATTAGATTGTATGGAATCCTGATCTACTTGCATTTCCAGCTTCCTAAGAGTGTTTGAATGCAGTGAAGGGCTACATTCTAAATCACATTTGTACAACAAGATGTATTTAGAAACAGCCTTCGTTTATCAAATTTTATTCTTGAAAGGTGGCATGTCACGTAAAAAGATTTAGAAACTGTGCCTGTGGTAAGATAAATGCTCCCTTTGTCTATTTCTGAAAAGCTCCTGATGAGGAATTTGTCTTCTTGTTTTATTGAGATCATATTCTAAAGCGGGGACTTGGAATGGTAGATGAAACCCATCACAATGCACTCTGAAGTTGTGTGCGTTTTTCCAGGCCTTGGAGAAGAATTTGCTGTGCATTTAGTACTGTCCTTGCACTGAAATGAACACAATAATTGTTTCCTTTTATGAAAGCTAAACTTTGGGAGGAGACAATGAATCCAGTTAGTATGAAAGGATATACAAGGATAAAAATCCATGCCAGGAAAACACAATTTTGAGTGCATGAGAGATTTGGCATGTGTGCATGTATTTAATAAGTCCCATGTGACAGTTGAAAACAGAAGAGGAAATCTTTCATAATTTGTATGGACTGTTCCCATTTTAGGGATCTGTTCATGAGAAGTAGAAAATCTGTTGGCAGAATTTGTTCTGTATTGTCCCAAACTATTTCTCCTAAAAATGAAATCCTGAGGGAACACAGTACATGCCACATAAGTTAAGAGTCACAGATTATCTGTCATGTCAACTACAGAAAGTGATATGTCCTCTACTGCCTATTGTTCAGTTCTTGCTGTTACGCATTAGCCTGTTTTGCATTTAACACTGAATTGACATTATGTGACTACACAGCCATGATCATCTTAGTTCTAATTTGCAAAGTGTTTTCCAAGCCTCATTGCGTGAACCTGAACAAACATCTCCACAGCGCTGTGTTCTTGGTTTGCTCTGCTAGCTCAGCACTTGGTTGTAAAAATATTCTGGGTTACACAATTTTCAATCCCAGCATCTGTGGGCATGTGCAGCAAACGCCCTGTAACCAGAGATCATGGCAGACGGCTGGATCACATGGCCAAAAGCACTGCATCTGTTCCTAAGTTCAGGGTTTATCTATGAAGCATTACAGAGTTCAAGAGCCAACCTAATCCTGTACATACGTTTATTTCCTTTAAATGGTTTGGGGGTGGGGTTAGGCTGGGTTGAACTGGACATGTGTTAGGATCAGCTTGGAGTGACCAGGAGTGGTCCATTCTGCCAGACCATACTAGCTCCATCTTACCATGTCTGGGAGGAAGAAACCTCCATTTGACAATTAACTGCAGTGCACTCAAAGCAGAAGAGATATTAGTTTCTACATGCTCGATGCTGACATTGTGATGCAGGTGCTCAGGCTGACTGGTAAACTGCCCAGATGCCAAAAAATGAGGCATTTTTAAGAACCTGCCTCTAGGCTGCCAATGAGCACTTGGAATGCCATCCAAAAAGGTTCTCCAAACCCCACCATACTCAGAAGATCACAGGCATCCAATTGAATGTGAAAGGAGGGGGGAGGTAAGGAATGATTCCATACTTCTCCCACCCTAAGGAGGCACCACCAGAAATTTTTGTAAAACAGCACAGCCTCATTCTTCCCCTCTCCACCCTCTCCCCAGCTCCAGTTCCAAAACTGCACTTGAGAGCCACAGGCAGCATGAACAAAACAGTGCCAGCTGCAAGGGCGAAGGAAGGGTCTGCACAGTCAGAAGCCCAACTCCAACCTTGGAACACATTCCCAAGGTCAGATCTGGGACTCCATCTTATCCTATGGCCATCAAAAAGCATCGAGCAGCCACAGGATCTTTAGTCTGTTTTCAGTGTCAAGAAGAGGAGTAAGTTCCTCACTCACTGTGAAGCTGAGACCTGAATTTCTGTTTTGTTGACTGTAAACTGATGATGGAAAGATTCAGCCAAACCATGGTCCTCCACAGGGGACACTTTGTGTGTGAGATAGAAAATGATCCCAAAAATAGGCAGCATGAGTCTTAAAAAAATATTAAAGTGTTTGTTCCCAGTTTATGTCAGTTTATGCTGGCATTCTTTCTGGTTCCAAAATATTGTTTTATTGTTTCTAATTGAATCTCTTTTAATTATGTTTAGACATTCATAACTGTTGCTGGTTACTCTATATGTAAAAACAGGGTGCTAGTGTGTGTTCAAAACACGTGTGTTTTCTGGATCTGGGATTTGTGCTATTTTAAACACACTTCATCATGATGAAAAATGTAAGAGAGATCATGGGACATTTTACACTCTCTACCTTTTTTTTACATTCAGGTTGAAGTCCCAAAAGACCCCAGATTCAACATGTGTTCGTTTTTTTCTAAACATCGGATGAATAAAGGAGATGTTGGGGTTTCTAATGGATACAAACCATTTTTATTTTTATTTACTTTTAGGAATTAGAAGTAACTTAAGACCCACAGATATGACAGGTAGACACCAAAGAAGCAATCCACTATTAGGCCTTCCATGGTGGTACCTGGAGCAGTTTCCTCAATTCCCAAATAGGCTTACAGATCTAAAAAGACTGGTGACCATCTGAGTAAATAGATTCCAATGACAAGAGGATTTTGTCAATACGAACTGTTCAATGCACTTCCTTAGTACATGATGCACACTCTTGTTGTTACCCAGAGGCTGGATGGCTTTCTTGTCAGGATGTAGCAGCAGAATTTCTTCATCAACAGTGGCTTGGCCCAATCACCTTTGTGACACGTGATTCAAGGTTATCAAGAACAAAAGAACAAGCCACTTTTCCTACACAACAGCACAGAGCCTCTACTTATCCAGTCCGCAATGTACCACCGGCAAAAAACCTCCCTACACAGCCCCAATGCTCCAAGCACCCTCTGCCAAAATCACTCCGCTGTCTCATGGTAAGCTCATATTTGCAACCCATGTCAGCAAATGCACAGCAGTATCTGTATCCAAATATACCTTCTGCTTCCCTTATTTGGATTTTGGCACCTAATGTTTTCTCCCATCCAGCAAATGGCAACTACAGCTAGGATTTTAAGAAAAATGTAATGAGAAAGGAGTTAAGCCCTTTCTTCCATCTTATGGGGGCGCCAAACGAGTTAGCACACTCCTCCCTTTCCCCAAAAATTGATGTGGGGCAAACACAGATTCCTCACCTACAAGCAAGACAGAAGTCACGCTCTCTCAGCCTAGCCTGCCTTACTGATGCCAGAATTACATGGGATAGTTCCACGCAAGAGCCACTGAAACTCTTGGTAGGAGATAAATGTGAAAGCCACTAGCTAGAAACATTCAACATGTGTATCCAGGAGATGGAAACAAGAACCTTGCCTCTTCAGGAAGGTCACAGGGATGTGGCAAGGCAAGAGGCCACCAGGCACATCCCCTTCCTTGCGTGGGTAGGCACTAGACCTGTCCAGGGGTTTTCCTCAATACCCAAGGACTAGCAGTTCAGAGAGTAACGGACACCTCAATATACTTGGGCCCTAAGGATCCGAATAACACAGTCCCTTGGCTTTTAGCTTAAGCAGACAGGTCTTCGGAAGAGATACAGCTATGCAGGCCCATAGGGCTGCTAATGAAATTGTTTGCCCAAAGCGCAGCCAAGGGCTTGCAAAGTTCCTCAGCTGCTATCCTGAAAAGGACATGCCCCATCGTCTCGTTCATCCCATTGCAATCTTTTGCTGTGATAAAACAAGCTGTTTTTTAAGTAGACAAAGAACAGAGATATAGACCTGGGAGACTGGGGCTTATTTTTAATTTCAAGACTATATACTCCCAATCTTCAGTACAAGCCCACAATGCAGAATGACTTCGCTAGAGCAAAAATGTTAGTCTGATTAGTTTTAGCAAGCCACTAAATCCACTTTTAATGATGCTATGTATTTCTGGGTGCTGCTTTTATTGTCTGCTGCTGAAATGTTATGATTAATTTTTAAACTGGAATGTGTTTACTCTTGCAATTGTGATGCTTTTGCATTGTACTTTTTTGTTGTTTGCAAACCATTGAATGGCCTGCAGATGCCATATAGAAACAAACAAGTCAATGAGCCTAGCAATAAATAGTTAGAACATCTGGAAGAACAATTGATTCCATATTCAGAATTCAATGGCAGAAGAATCATTACATTAAAGTTATTCAAGAACTGCCTCAGTCCTTATCCTTCCCAGTCAGTTATGCACATACACAAAAGTGCAGAATAAGTCCAATTCATCTGCACAAGACGAAAGTATGAAACAGCTTTACATCTGCAGTTCATGAAGATGTCAGTACTGCAGATGGTAGCAGAAGTGCTGAACTGCCCTCATCACATGTGAAGCAAAAGTAAGGGTGAAATTAAAAACACAATGTGCTTTGATCTCCAGCTGACAGCCTTTCCTCTGCCCTTCACCCACTGAAGATCATTCCTTCTTGCTGCCTCCTCCCAGTGAGCACAGTGGATTGCCCTGGATCTGCATTTTCAGAGGATGGGAAAGGACCTCCCTCTGCCCCCCCCCCCCCCGCATACCTGTGGTTTTGTGAATGTACAGAATAAGAACTGAAATGTATTACTTTAGGTACTTTAAAGCCCCTTCATGTGTAAACCATGCTAAGAGGCACCACACTGAGCTTCATCTATGCAGACATCCACACCAACATATGGGAAGCCAAGAGATGCGATCAGTGACAGGCCTGAAACAGGTGACAGGGCCAGCAAAGGGATCCAACTCCTGGGCCATGTAGCACATGCAAGGGATTTCAACTCACATTCCATAGACATGCTCCGTAATACAAGCCTGTGATCAAATGAGCTGCAAATGAACGTGTTTAAATTTTAAAAATGGCTCTTCCCTGTGTTTCTCTCAATGCAACCATTTCACACAGCCTTCAAGTTCTCTATCATTACCTGCTGCAATGGCTTCAAATCACAGGGGAAACAAGGAAACCAGCAAAAATGGAGCCAAGCATTAGACAGAAAAATAATTGGAAAAAATGGTCAAGCCTGCAAAGAAAAAAGAGAACACTGGTGGATAGATGGAGGGGCACTTGCCAGGAATCACCGATCCCCACAGATTTCCCTGAAAGTCTTGAACAGCACAGAATATTGCCCCTTTATCTCAGTGCTCAGGAAGACCAGGACTCACACTAGTTATTTCCACATGCTGATTTTAGGGTCCATATTCTGTGCACACACACGTGTGTGCGTCAGGAGAGTCCATGCTTTCAGAGACCTGCTAAATCCCAGTAACTAAATATTAATGCTGGCATCAACAACTAGAAATACTGTATGAATTTTTGTGAATTCCCTTATGAAGACAATGTCCAGCTTAAAATATTTAGTATTTTAAGCTAATGTGTTAGCTTAGTTGAGGCATGCAAACATATAAGAAAACAGAAAACTACCGTCTTGAACTTTTATGTGTCCTCTGGAGAACCACTGAAGAAGAAACAAACCAAAAACAGAAAACTCATCACAGAACAAATCCTACCCAGCATCCACCCCTGCGACATATTAAAGGAACAAAGCAGGAGTACTCCCCTTTCTCGTGTTAATTTGGGCTGCAGTACTCAGTTCTGGGAAAACTACCAGAAATGATGGTATCTGTTGTGTATGAAAACTTACTCAGAGGGGATAAGCAGCGCTTTGAACTGAGCTGAAGAACCAGTTAGCAACCAGTGTAAAGCCTCCAAGATGGAAGAAAAGTGAACCCAGTAGAGCCCATCACTAGCTACTGCCTTTGAATACTTTTCAAAGGAAGATGAACCCCCAAGAATGCATTCCAGTAATGCAGCCCAGAAGTTACCAGTGCTTTTTTTGTCATAGAACGCACCAGAACAGAGTTCCGGCACCTTTTTTCGACAGATTTTCCAAGTTTTAAAAGTAACTTTTGAAAGTTTGATGTTTGGTCCATGTGGATTTGAATCGCCCTGTTGAGCATAGCAGGTCAGCGGCAAAATCATTAAAACGGTGCATGCGGGCTGCTTGTGTGTCGAATCTGATGCATGCGTACTTCGTCCGCACTGGTTGTGATGGCGCTGCTCGGCTTGTGATTGCTCGTGTGGTTGCGCGCTGAGCGCTTACTGTGGGTGGCAACCGTTATGTTTCCTTACACAACTGACGTGTGTGGGTGTGTGTACAGTGATTGACTACGTGCGAAAGGTAAATAATTTCATGAGTTCTGGCACCTTTTTTCTTACAAAAAAAGCACTGGAAGTTACCATGATATGTGGCCATAGCCTTCCTTCTGCTTTTCCTTCCTCCTGCCTCCCCCCTTCCTTCCCTCCACTTCTGCAGCCACAATACTGAATGAAAAATGTTAATAGGATGATATGTGTTGCACCCATGCACACCTTCTACAAGCAAGTCATTGGGTAGGTTGAGATGATACCATAACTCCAGGGACACTAACTAGTCTTTCTCATATTTCCTCTCCTCCAAGATCAAGACAAGAGTCTTTATTATAGTAAAGCTGGCCAGTTAGGCTACGTTTGTGATACAAAAGGAGTATTGTAGAAATCATTAACAGAAGCCAACACAAAGTTATAAAGCTAGCTAATTAATGAATCCCTCCCTTCTTAAACAAAAGGAGTCAACTCCAACACCTTCACCTTTAAATTTCTTTTTGCAAGCCTTTTCTTCTCTACCAAATTCTCTAGGAATAATCAGGGGGGAAATGGGAGACATTTTCAGCATGAACTAATATTAAAACTCAGTTATGTATCACTGTAAAGAAATTTCAATCAATTTTTAAACAAAAAAGGAGTTTCAGTTCTATGAAATGAATTATTATTATTGTTAATAATATTAACAACAACAACAACAACAATAATAATATTTCTAACCTGTCTCACTAGCCACACAACTCCCTGGATGGGTTACAACCATAGTATAAAACAATAAAAACATCTCAAGCATGAAAACAGTAAATTAGGTACAACAGAGAAATAGCAAGATCCTGTTACAAGGAAGAATTAAAATAGTACATGTCAAGTACTTATGATTAATGTGTTCTTCTAAAAAACTTACAAGAAGATTCTCAGCTTAAGCAAGAACATGATGTTACTAATGTCATCCACACTTCCGCACAAACCAAACACACCTAATTAAATCACAAATGTACGAGAATGACAGTAAAATGCTCACTGTCTTATGAAACCTCAAGGACTCTCTCGTTAAACCCCCGGGAGTGCAATCTGACAGCCTCTTGACCTAGGCCAGGGGGCAGAGGTTCTTCGGAGTCCCAGCGCCAAAGTCCTCCAACCCCGGGGCTGAGACTCCAGCAGCCGACCTCACCCCACAGCCCCTTTGCAGCCAGCACAGAAAGCACCATGCCAGTTGCCTCCCACAAGCAGAAATTCATCTCAGAGCGGGGGAAATGGGGAGGGAAGGAGGCTGGGGCCATCACTCTACACCGATGCCTATCCACTCTCTGCCTCCTTCCCTCCTGTCCCTCTCTAGACCCCCAAAACCAGCTGTCTAGCTAAGATTCATGGGCTTGGTTCAGCCTCGCTGCGCCTTGCTCCCTTTGGATTTGGTCTAGCAGTGGGACAACAAGATCATGCATTAAATGATTAACAGCAAACTATGTCTGCTTGAATAAAGGTTCGACTACATCGATGGTTGTGGTATTATTACAATTTGTTTTTATTCAGCTTGTAAGTTCCTTCTGTGCTTAAATCATGATGAGCACCAGTGGTGCTTTTTATAGAGAGCCAGTATGGTGTAGCAGTTCAAAGTACAGGTCTGGGACTCAGGCGATCTGGGTTATAGTCCCTGCTCAGCCCTGGGGCCAACTGAGTAACTTGGGGCCAGACACAGACTCTCAGCCCAACCTGCCTCACAGGGTGGTTGTTTTGAGGGTAAGACTGAGAGCAGTAGAATGATGTAAGCCACGTTAAGTTCTTTTTAGAAAAAGAAAAAAGATAGAACTCTCATAAACAAATAAAATACTAATACCACCAATAATTAAAATGTGCAGTTAGGTATTTACATAAGGAATGTAGTGGGTCTTTTTAATCCTGAAACTTAATCCTGACTTGGCTGCTGAATTTTAGATGCTGTGGAACCCTGCTGGTTGCTTTAAATGTTTTGTCACTGGAATGTTTATTGTGATCAGAATGCTTATTGCGCACGTCCCCTCCACCACTTTGCGATCTGCTCTGAGAATCCCTTGGGCTAGCCAGGCAGGCTATATAATTTAAAAACAAATGAGTGCTGTCCATTTGCAATCCCAAGTTGGACTATCTGTGCTTGTTAAAGGAAAACTCTGCTATGCTGTGCCATGTTCCTTGTTAAGGGTCTCTGAACAACATATTGCACAATGCGTCCCCAGAAGCACCTGTTGACCTGCAGAGAGGAAGCAGCAGCCTTCTCACTGCACCTGTGACTTGCCAAGCTTTGTAATTAAGAATCTAGTTTGCTTTGTTCCTCCTGCTTCCCATCCTTTCATCTTTTCTGTCCTGTCTTTTAGAACACAAGGACAAGTCTTGTTTGTTATCTTTGGAAGCTGCCTTGGGAGCCTTTTTAAGCTAAAGCTTGGCATTAAAATTGTATAAATATATATACGCATTATGTTCAAATGGAGAAGTTATGGACTGGGACTGTGATACCTGATGGAGCCCCTCCCCCAGAGTAGAGAGGGGTGCTGACGCAGGTAGATTCGTCCAATTGCAAGGCAGAGGCAGAGGAGCAGAGCTGAGCCGAGGACTTGGACGTCTCAAGGCGACCTAGTGAAGGTTCTTGGGCACAGTGTGAGAACCAGCCTGTCCTGGGAAAGGTGGGAGACACTTCAGAGCGGGGGGCAGGGAGGTAATCGAAACAGACTTCCTTGACCCACATGGGACAACCAGCCAAGCAAGTGCAGCAAATTTGAACTCTGCGGTGTTTCAACCGTTCAGCACCAGGTTAAGAGTCTCCCTCTTCTCCTGGGTGTTTAGTATTTATGGCAGCTGTATTTCACCATCCTAGTTTGTATGAAAATTGACTTTCGTGGTCAAATTTGTTTTTAAATGTTTCATATTATTTATTTCTCCTTCATGGATCACTGTTTTGTTGTGGCAAAGGGGCTTGCGTAGCTCAATGAAGCTGTGAGCTATGCCATACAGGGCCACCCAAGACAGACAGGTCATAGCAGAGAGCTCTGACAAAACGTGACCCACTGGAGAAGGAAATGGCAACCCACTCCAGTATCTTTGGGAACAATAGATGGCAAAAGAAGAAGGGGACAGCAGAGGATGAGGTGGCTAGAAGGAGTCACTGAAGCAGTCGATGTGAGCTTAAGTGGACTCCGGGAGATGGTGAAAGACAGGAAGGCCTGGAGGAATGTTGTCCATGGGGTCGCGATGGGTCGGACACGACTTTGCGACTAATAACAACAACATTATTTATTTACATAACATTTTCTATACTGTTCAGAGCTCATGAGTTTTCTGAATGGTTTGCAACATATACATATAATTAAAATACAATAGCATTTTAAAACAGCTCAGGCAGCAGAAGCCATACATGAGGGCCCTTCCCTCATAACCCATCATCTCCTCATAGCCCCGAATAAATGTGATTAACTAAATCCAATAATAACTAAAATAATAAATCAATAAAATTATTACAATAAATAGAAAAATAATACAAAGTAATAATAGTAACAATTATAGTCATAGTCACAATCGAACTGCAATCACAGCCATAACTATAATTGTAACCATAACTGTAACTGCTCCACAGGGTTCATAAAAAAGCAAAAAGAGATAAATAAAAATGGATAAATCAATGATGAATCATCAGCCATTAAAAACAGGGAAAATAAAAAGGTCTTAGCCTGGCACCAAAAAGCATACAATGTTGGCCCCAGGCACACCTCTCTGGGGCGCTAGTTCCAGAGTTGGGGTGCCACAGCCGAGAAGGCCCTCCCGCTTGTAGCTGCCTTCCTTATTTCCTGAAAAGGCAACTCTTAGAGGAGAACCTCTGCAGCTGACCTTTAAGGCTGGGCAGGCACATGTGGGTAGAGACATTCCTTAAGATAGCCAAGCCCTAAAACATGGAAAATTTTGGTGCAGGTTTTATTGTATTTGTGGTCCATGTTTTTATGAATTGTCATAATGTATTCAACAGTTCTACAGTTCCGTCCAGGGCACATTTCCAAGCAAAGCGACCCATTCACACTTCCCAGAAATGCAAATCATTCCACAGCTGTTCTTTGAATTACACCTTTCTAAAAATTTTGAAGTACAGTTCTCAATTTCAAAAATATACCCAAGTGCCTATTTTAAGATGCATTGTATTAAAATGTGTATTTAACTGAATATTTCAATCATTTTTAATTGAAAATGTTCAGGCTGATAGACAAATGAAATGGTGGTGTCATTATGTGCCACCATCTCTAATTTATGGCAACTGTATGAATGAGCCCCTTTCCAGATAGGCTCTCCTTAACAATCCCACTGCAGCATCCTTTACAGCTTGCCCTGGATCTTCAGAGGCCTTCCAGCATCTGGTAACAGGATTATATCCTATGGGACTTTGTGATTGTTGGTGGCAAGGAACATTCTGGGAGCAATTGGCTGAATTGCTGTTATGGACAGCCATTCACTAAGCTTTCCCTGCTCCTAAGGCTCGGAGGCTGCTATTGGTTGAATGGCTGAGATCATACATGGGGTAGAACAGATGTTGAAAGAGCAAGTGCTGGAGATGAATGAGGGGAAGAGAAGGCCAGACTTGGTTGCAAAGAAAACTGTGCAGCAAAACGGGGAGAAGGAAGGGAACAACACAGAAACGCAGAAACAGAGCAAGTTAGAAGGGGCCTCCTGGGCCATCTAGTCTGATCCCCGGCTCCAGTCGGCTCCGCTCACGACATGCCCACCATATGCATGTCCAGCCTATCCTTGAACGCCCTCACTGATGAGGCCTCAACCACCTCTCGTGGAAGCCCATTCCACACCCTCGGGGTCCTAACTGTCAGGAAGTGCTTCCTGGCATCCAAACGAAACCTTGGCTCCCTGAGCTTTGCTCCGTTGGAGCGCGTCCTGCCTTCCTCTGCAGGGGAGAACAGGTCTCTACCTACCTCCGTGTGACATCCCCTCACATACCTCTATGTCGCCAACAGATCCCCTCTGAGTCTCCTCTTCTCCAGGCTGAAGAGACCCAGTTCCCTCAGTCTCGCCTCATACGGCATCCCCTGCAAACCGGCCACCAACCTTGTGGCCCTACGCTGCACAGACTCTAACCTGGCTATATCCTTCCTGCAATGAGGGGCCCAAAACTGAACACAATACTCCAGTTGCGAGCGCACCAGAGTTGTATAGAGTGGTAGTAATACCTCTCTTGATCTAGAAGCCACACTTCTGGCTATGCAACCAAGGGTGGCGTTCGCCCTCTTGACCACCACATCACACTGCTGACTCATGTTTAGCCTGCAGTCAACCAGTACCCCGAGGTCCCTTTCACAACTGCTGCTCTCCAGCCACTTGTCCCCTAACCTGTACTTATGACACCCATTCCTATGCCCCACGTGCAAGACTTTGCACTTATCTACACTGAATGCCATCCTGTTGTCTCCTGCCCATAACAAATGGCAAAGAACTGCAAAGTGAGGCAGACTGAAGGTTGTGTACTGATGGCTATTTATCATATTGTGTGGGAGTTTCACTATTAATTGCATCATAAGCAAACATGAAGAGTCTGAGATACCAATGCCACAAATGATGTCTTAAGGAGTCATACGGTCCTATTGCAATTTGAAATTACCAGAGCCAAATCTTAAGTGCTCCTGACAAATTCTTCTGACTATTGAACAGATGTCCTGACTTACAATGCCATCTGTCAGTCATTCCACTTATACAAATGAGATAGAACCACATCTGAAGCAGAATATTCTTTGCTTCAGCTACAGTGGAATTGTTTACACCTGCTCACATGGGAAAAGAAGGATATAGATTAGGAACTGACAACAAGGTTCAGTTTGGACCCCAGTTCATCAGAGACTGACTTGAAGGCTGCATTTGTTAGCAGACTAATCTGACACACTGTGCCTCCCATTGACTATAAGTGCTCAGCAAAAAAAAAAAAAAAAAAAAAACCTATATATTTTCTACTGTTTAATTTGACAGAACTGAATGAAATTCAGTGAAATGAGAGCCAGTGTCAGGTAGTGGTTGGACTGGGGCACAGAAGACCTGGATGCTAGTCCCTGCTCATCCAGGAAGCTCACTGGACAAGTCATTAACTCTTGGCCTTACCTACCTCACAGGATTGTTGTAAGGATGCAATGGAGAGGAGAAGGACAATGTAAGCTGCCTTAGGAAAGAGCTAGGTATACATTCAATAAAAACACATCTGCAGTCATGGTAGCCTCTCCAAGAGAATGAAGTTTGCCATGTTTCAGAAAAGTAGGTGCAAAGAGAGGTTGCTAGAGCAACTCAAGACAGTGGATTGTCTGTATGTCTCTCCAAATCACTAAAGAGACCTCAGGAAGGTACATGTTCCAATTTAGTCCCCTTCAAAGGAGTCCAAATATTTCCAGGCCTGCCCAATTTGGTGCTGAATTCAACCAAATGTGATGCATACAAATCTCAATGAAGCCTCCTCATCTTTAATCAATGCTAAATTCAACTGTATCTCCTAAAAAGAAATGCCAGGATTAAGTGAAACTGAAGGTGCTTCCAGATGGAAGACTCCTAGCACTTTCAGAAGTGGTTGGAAAATAAGAGTTACATCTTGAAGGTAATGTCATCGGGACTCACATATCCAGTGAGTATGCGAAAAAAGAACTGCCAGTATCACACTTCCCATATACAAAACTTTGGTATGACCATACCTGGAACACTGCAAAGTTTTGGTCACCACAGGCAAAAAAGAATATTATAAAAAGAGCAGACATGGGCAATTGACACGGTCAAAGGGCTGGGACATCTAACTTTGGGGAAAGGTTACAACATCTGGGATTGTTTAGCTTAGAAAAAAGGCAAGAAAGGGGAGACGTGATAACAGTGTACAAAATTATAAGTGGTGCAGAGAGATTGCATAGGGTGACATATTTCTCCCTTTCTCTTAATACTAGAACCCAAAGGGATCATCCCCTGAAGCTGATTGGTGGAAGATTCAGGCCAAATATAAGGCCATACGTCATACCATGCTAAGTGAATCAAGGGATCCACATGTAGGGATGCCCACCGATCTGTGTGATTTAAAAAAGAGACTGGACAAAGCGATCAGCAGCTACTAGACTACTAGGCCTGATGGCTACATGCTGCCTCCAGGATCAGAGGCAATATGTCGAGGTGCACCCGTTGCTGGGGAACATGGGCAGAAGGATGCTGTTGCAGTCATTTCCCGCTTGACCGTTTCCCATGACCAGGAAGCTGGGCTAGGAGCGCCATCCCACATGGCACTTCTGACTTTCATATCTTGCTATACCCTATGACCATCCATGAGCAGGACAGAGCAATGGTGCCATAAAAGCACCATATGGAACCATCCTAGATATGGGGTTACCGATTACAAGAATGACCCTCAGCCTAGCCAAAGGAGGGGGTTTGCAACACTCTTGCAGGTGCTATGGTACCCCGCCTGTCGTGAGGTCGTAACTCACGTCTCCAATTAACTCACACAGCAGCCGGCCATAAAATTAAAGACTTTTATTGCTACTTTCTGCAAGATTTACAATGCAACAGATAAGCTCTGGCCGAGAGCTCCTAGCAACACAGTTGCCCCCTCCTTTCTGAAGTATCTGAGGAGCCCACGGGGGATTAGATTTTCCTGTCACGTCTTTCCGCTCGTGGGTGGGACAAACCTCTGTCCTGTCATCTCAATTGTTCCAGATGCCTTAAACTCTGCCTAAGTTGAGCGTCAGCCAAATTTACTGTCACGCTTTCTTGTTCTCCTGAACTCTGTCCAGCAGCTTCAGAGTTAGGAGGCCGGGGGGGGGGGCAACTTGTTCAAGCACCTCCGAGTCAGGATGAGGAGAAGCTACTCATTCAGAAGCCTCACAGTTAGGCTGTGGGGAGGCTACTTGCTCAGAAACCAAAGAGTCAGGGTGTGGGGGGGCTATTTGCTCAGCAGTCCCAGAGTCAGGCTGCAGAGGGGCCGTTTGGGTTCTGGGCCCCAAGTATAAGTCCCCTTGTTCCAATGCCCGATTCTCATTGTGAACGTTTGACTCTTTCTCGCGAGTCGACGTCTCTGTCAAGCCGTCAGAAACGACAGCACCCCACATGCTACTTCGGCACACACCACCTCCTTTGAGCGTGCTACAGGTGGCTTCAGCAAAGTCGGTTTCTCTTACTACTGTGCTGGTGTTATTATGTGTCATGAGGTCATCCCTAACAGCAGCCCTATGGACAAATGCCTTCCAGAATGTCCGGTCCTTCACATCCCTTGTCAATTCCAGGCTGCGGCTTCCTTTACAGAGACCCTCCAGCTCATATGTGGTTTTCCTCCTCCTCCTCCTCCTCCTCCTCCTCCTCCTCCTCCACTGCATTCAACTGCCCTAGCATTATTGACTTCTCCAGTGACTCTCGCCTTCTCGTGGTATCTCTGAATTATAACAGCTTCACTTTGGGCATTTTGCTTTGAGGGAAAGTTCTGGCGTGATTTGATCAAGGACCCACTTGTACCCCTTTCTGCTGGTCCTGGGTCACACAGCTTTCCTGCAGCACCGTTTTTCAAAAGCATCCATTTTCTTCCAGTCGGCTTTGTTTCCTTTCCAGCTTTCATACCCCTACAGTGCAATCAGGAATGCACTAGTATGAATAATCTTGACCTTGGGCTGCACACTTGATGGTCTTTTCTAGGTCCTTCGTTGCTGTCCTGCCAAGGTTTGGTCTTCTAATTTCTTGGCTGCAGTCTCCATTTGGATTGACAACTGAACCAAGGCGTGCAGATATTTCAGTGACTGGCTGGAACATACTGGGAGCTGCAAGTCATTTTTTTCTGCCGAAACAAGTATAGGATTGCAAACTAAAGGTTTAACATTCAGTGGGGACTATCCTTCTTCCCCTTCTTCCAAGCAGAAAAGAACAAAAGCTTTCTGATTAAGTCTTTATGTTGTTAAAGCTGACCAGCTTGACTGGTTTGGCAGTACAAGAGAACAGTCAATAGGAAAAGAAAATGTTAAAAGAAGCAAGGAAAGTTAAAACACTGGACTTTAGGAAATGCAATTCAATTATAAGTTGATTCCAAACTGAATACATCCTTTCCCTTCCTGACTGAAAAGAGCAAGATGGAGCCTCCTGTTCCAGGGCCAATTGCTTACAGCATCAAATGCTTCTCAACTGGTCTCCCATTTTATTTTATTTATTTTTTATTTTATTAAAACATTTTTATGCCGCCCCATTCGCCGAAGCCTCGGGGCGGCTTACAACAATAAATAAAAGTAATTATAATATAAATTACAATAAATATAAACATTAAAAATCCAAAAAATACAATATAAAATATGCCGCCCTGGCCAGATAAGATCAAATAATACTAAGAGTTAAAATGCCGCTTAAATAAAAAGGTCTTTGCCTGGCGCTGAAAAACAAATGACGGCGGCACCAGGCGGACCTCTCTGGGGAGCGCATTCCATAACTTAGGCGCCACCGCAGAGAAAGCCCTCCTCCGAGTACCCACCCTCCTAATTTCTTTCACGGAGGGTTCCCGGAGAAGGGCCTCTCCCGCTGATCTCAAGGGGCGGCCGGGCATATATGGATGTAAGCGCTCCTTCAGGTTATCTTGAGAGCATATCTTTGGATTAATGAAGTGAGGTCTGCCTCCCTCCATATTAGCATGCTAAGTAAACTTTGAGACTAGTTCTCAGCAATGGCCTGACTGATTCCTGGGTCCACTGGCCCTGGGGATTCTGCTCCCTTCTCATCTGTCAGAATCCGCACCCACAGTCTCTGGAGGAGTGACCCAATCCCCTATTTGTTGCCTGTATTGTGGAAACATGAATGCAACTTCTTGAGATGGATTCCAAAAGTTGTTTACATGATCTGAGACACTAATGTAAAATCCAGATCTTATTGTGGGAGTAATTTACTCTAAGTAAACCATGGTGCAGCTTGTTAACTTGTTTCACTTTTTCCTATAAATGGTCTTGAGTTGCTGTTTTTGCATATAGTTTAGTTTAGTAAAAGACTATGTTTGTTAAATTTCAGCAACAACAATCCTTTGTCAATCTTTTCATTCTATCTGTTTCACCCTATTTGTTTCATATATTGATGGTAAAAGTTTTATAAATTAAGCATATAAAAAGTTAAATGAAACACAAATCTGTGCATGTATTATTAAATTATTATTAAATGGCAACAGTGAAATAAAAGGGAAGACACTTTGATCTCAAATGGAGAAATAGTGGAACTGAATAAACACAGGCTGGGACCCAAATCAGGGTCTGCGCTATGGCAGAATAACCTGAAAAGACATCTGGTTTCACCAGCATCTGCTAGATGTGACTCAGAAGAATTTGCAGGCAAGGAGTGAAAAGTTTATGTGATCAAGACAAGACACAACCATCAGTGCCTCACTGTGACCATCTTACAAGCCACTTCCCAAATAAAATCATTTGCATCCATCCAACCTGCTCTCCACTTTTGCAACAGCAACAGAGATGGAGGATGTTGTGTGGCCATTTGAACAAGCTGTAACAGATACCCTTCTAATCGTTGATCCTGAATATGTGGACACGCTCCTTGAAAAGATGAGACCAACCACAAGGAATACTCAATCTGTCTATAACAGCATCAAGAGCAGGCCTTTCTACCAAAAATGGTACTCAAGGGAGCTGTATAACTGAGTCTCTGAGCCAGTCAAGACCTCCCTTATTGAAAGAATCATTTTGCATTTCTGAAAGAGGCTGTGGTAAGACCCAACTTGCAGTAATCTGCCTTTGATTCTAGGGAAACTAATAACTTGCTGTATCTTGTCTTTTATATTTGAGTAATGTAATTGGGCAGAGAGTTGCATCATAGCACAAGGATTTTCTGGATGAAACTGCCTATTTGGATGCATTTGTATCTAGAGATGTACAAGGAGCATTCTTCCCTTTTGATTCTCTTGGAATGCTCCATAATTTTCAGTCCATGGCATCCTTCAATGTCCTCTGGCTGAGCTAGGTACATACAATGCTCTTTTTCAGGGGTTATATTCCTATCTGGAAGGCTAGATTCAGGTGGTGGTGCTGAGAGGCTGCTGTTCTTTCCCAGGACCTTTGGTCTACCATACAGTCCCAATTTGTATTCTAAGCTGCTTTGGTTATGATGTCACCAGTATGAAGAAGATACACAGAACCCTTGCTCTTTCTCATTATCATCATTTGTCCCTAGAAAGTCAATGGAAGTGGTGAATCAGCATCTTGAATCAGTTCACACATGGAAGGGAAATAAGTAAATGAAACTCTGCCCAGGGAAATGGGGATAGTATTAGTCAAGAGTACAGGAGAGCTAGATGAGGTGGTTCGCCCTGTGTTAGAAGAATTGCATTTCCCCAGAAGGAGCAATCATGTAATTTGGGGATTCTCCTTGGCTCATTCATTTTCTCTGGATACTTTGATGATAACAGCTGCTAAGAGTACCTTTTAGAAGTTTGAGCTGAAATATCAGCTGTGGCCTTATCTAGAGAGGACTTGGCTCTAGTCACCCATACTAAATTATTCAGCCTCTGAATTATTTGTCCTACTACAAGCTAGGAACTTTGGAATGAATCTTTCAGCTCTGTTCAGAGGGTGATTTGACAAAACAGGTATATGATGTAATGTTCAGCCAACTGTATGCTTTTCAATTCCTGTCTCTCACAAAAGGGCTGGAAATGGATGAAGTAATTCAGGACCATTTCCAGTTCTGTGCTGCATATATAATTACAAAATGTGGAACAGAGTTTAATAGAGATTAATTCTTCAGAGCCAGATGTCTGTTGGCTTATGTGTGGACCAGTAACCTTTAACAATTTGTTTACTGCACAGTAATACTCTTGTTTATGCACCAACTCCACAGCCTGGCTAACCTTTTTTCCTTTCACAAAATCCTTTCCGGAAAGTCACATAATGATGGGGGTAGGCAAGCCACTCATGGCACATCGCTGTGGACTAAACCCTGCAGTGGTCTTATATCTGAAAATGTGCTGACAAATAATTCAGCAATTGCAAGAAAAAGTTTGTTTTGGCAGACACAGCACTCCAGAAGGAAAAAGAGAAAGACTCACTGATGTGTCTTGAAATTCCTGAGTACCAAGAAATAAAACCCTACAATCCTCTCCAGCACTTATATAGAATTGGATCCCAAAGCCAATAAATGGTAGGAAAAGAAGTCCTAGGCCAGTGGCGGCAAACTTTTGGCAGGCGCGCCACACCTGGCACACAGCGCCCTCTCTGTCAGCACACGAGACAAATTGCCCCAGCATCGCCCCAGCAGCTGAGCATCGGATAACAGTGCACATAGGGGCCATGAACATGATCAGAAAGGAGTAGCGGCACCAGACGATGATGTCATGAGCTGCGACAAATTAGCCGCGACTCGTCCAAGCTTTCACATGGCCGCTCAGTACGCTGCCAAGGGTGTACACCTATTTGCTTGGACTGGCTGTGAGTTTTTTCTAAACTAAAACCTCAGTTTTCAGGTTTTATTGCAGTGAAGGCACTTAGCAATAAATAAGTGGATTTTGGTTTGTAGTGTGGGCACTCGGTCTCTAAAAGGATTACCATCCCTGGGTTAGGATGAGAAAAACAAGGTGTCCATTCCATTTTGATGGTTGGAATATATTTAGAATGAGCATAAATGAGCTGTGTAGAAAATGCTATACAAGGAAGCCTTTTTCTAAATCGCCCTCTTTTCTATGGAACTTTCACCCTCTATTAGGGTTAGGAGTTTGCACCAGGGTAGGGTTAGGGTTGGAAAATGAGGTGTTCTGGCATAATTTTGATGGTTGGCAAGGGTTCAGAATGGGCAGAAATGATGAGCCATGCAGAAATACCTACTCGAGGAAGGCTTTTTCAAAAATTCCATTGATTATTTTCAATGGAATTTCGCCATCTATTAGGGTTAGGGGTTTGCACCAGGGTAGGGTTAGGGTTAGAAAAACGAAGTGCCCTGGGGTGATTTTGTTGGTTAGAATGCATTTAGAATGGGCAGAAATGATGAGCTGTGCAGAAAAACCTACTCAAGGAAGACTTTTTCAAAATCGCCCCTTTCAATGGTATTTTGCCCTTATATTAGGGTTAGGGCAGTGGTGGTGAACCTATGGCACACGTGCCATGGCGGGCATGCAGAGCCCTCTCTGTCTGCACGTGAACCAAGTCTCCCCAGCATCGCCCCAGCAGCCAAGCATCACATTACAGCGGACACAGGGGCCATGTGCATGCTCAGAAAGGAGTAGTGGCGCCAGGCAATGCCGTCACAAACCGTGACTCATTAGCTGCTACCCGTCCGAGCTTTTGCATGGCCAGTCAGTGCGCTGCCAAGGATATATATATTTTGCTTGGACTGGCTGTGAGTTGTTTTTTCTAAACCAAAACCTGAGTTTTCAGGTTTTATTGTAGCGTTGGCACTTTGCAATAAGTAAGTGGGTTTTGGGTTGCTGTTTGGGCGCTCGGTCTCTAAATGGTTTGCCATCACTGCCCTAGGCTGTACTTCCCGCAAGTGTTTCAAGCATCTCCGGCTACATGTTTTCTCCACCCTGCATGGGGTGTGCACAAAATCCAGTTGCTTAGACATGCATCTCTGCATGGTAGAAGCAGTGGCAGAGCAGGAAGCAAGTGTGTTAATGCCGAATGTCTTGTTTTGGAACTTGGCTTGTTCCGGAACGTGCGGAGGATATCTTTGGCCTGTGGAGTGGCTACTGCTTCCCACACTGGCCTGGTCCCTTTCTTCATGCCGAGAGAGGGATTTGCCCAGAAGAGAGTCAAAAATGTGGGGCCAGACAATTGATGTCAGCAGGCACGGCCATCTCCGTGGGCATCACGCAGTCCACAGAGGGGCTACTGGGGGAATTGGTCTCCCTTTCCCTGGTTCCTATTCCTGTTCCAGAAAATGTGTGCTTTACTACAAACAGTGAAGACTGCCTCGTGCAAAAAGAGTTAACGATGTGAGACTACAGATGGCCTGGGTATAAAAGGGAACTTAGATGACAGAGCAGGAGCAGCAGATACAGGGATCTGATGAACAACCCTGCTGTCTGTCAGAGGTTTATATTAGCCTTAATTTCTTTCACAAAAGTTTGTCACTTGTCCCCTTGACTTCATCCCAATTACTGGGCAGCATCCAGGTCTGACACATTGACAGTAGGAGCAGCAAGGTACACTTTGCAGAAAGTACATCTTGAAAGGATTTAGGCAGGGTGCTGAAGGTACGTCACCTAGGAAGGAGCATAGCTACTGTACATTCCCATATGTTTCTGGGATTTCCAGGCAATGCAATTATAGGCTGAATAAGTGGCAATCCATGTTGCAGGACAGGCATTCATCAAGGAAGAGCCTGGCATATTATTTTGATAGACACATCTCTGTGAAATGAGGTCCCAGGAGATAGCCACTGGACAGCCCATCCTGTTGGTTCAAAGTTAGCACACTCTATACTTGTTCATCATAAGAAAGACAAAACCCAATCTGGTGGGGGGGGGGGGGAGATCTGGTTTTAGCACATTTTCCTTCTTAATAACAGATATCAGGGTTCCAATTTGTGGGGTTTTTTTTTTCATTTTTCCTTAACTGTAATGTGTATAGGGTTGCCAGAAAGAAGAACTGAAGCTTGCACTGTGGTATAGAGCTGGTGTTGTTGTTGATGATGCACTAGCACTGCATTAGTTCCCACTGAAACCTGTCTGTTGAGGCTTCAAAACTATGCCTGGCTCTGGATAAAAAGTAAAGACTTCATTGCAATGACATCTTAATTTTCAGCAATTAAATACAAAATGAAACTTGGAACACAAGGAACAGTCAGGGAAGGAATGAGGGCACACTAAAATAAGAACACACAAGTTATATAGATTAGCTATTCTGCAATGTGATTACTTATATCATTTACAAAAGTGTTTAATAAAGTAGAGAGCCTCCAGAACAAAATAGGAAAAAGAGCAGTCTGTGATTATACATGCAAAGAGAGCAATTTTCATTGCATGCAAACTCTTTTTTCTTTAAATTATAAGCACACTAAGTTATAATGCCATCCTTTTCCATTCTAAAAACAAGCTTGTCCTTTCAGATGATGCAAAACCAAATATGGACACAAGACCTGAAAATATTCAACTTGATTACTTGGTTTGCATGATCTCCTATTGCTGAGTTATTGGAGGACTGCTTTTCCCTGAAAAAAGCCATACTACCTGGGTATAGGTGACGTGACCAGATGTGCCCTCATGAGTAATTAGGCAAATGACACCAGGCACATGTTGACATACATGTGTATTACATGTATGATCATGTAAACCAGGCCAATGTGTCTGTGATGTTAGAGAGATGGTAAAAGCAGTTCTCCTGACTTTGGTGAAAATAGCTTTTCACTTTGAACTGGATGAGGAATTGACTTTTACAAACTTTTGAAGCACCAAAGGGTCTCAAGCTCTTCCACACAACCCTACTGCAAATCAGTCACTGGATCTGCACTTGTTGAACTGTCCTTGGCATAGATTCCCCATCTGAACTTGTTGTGAGAAAACAAGAGCTTAGCCACTTAGTGCTATAGTGCAGACATCTTTAAAAAGAATTCTTAAATAATAATAAATAAATAAATTATTAAGTGCCTTGGCTTCTGCCCATTGATTCTGGACTCTGGTTGTAGAAAGTCTTTAAGGGATGCAGGAACAGCTTCTGAGTCATAGGAGGAGGGGCTGGTTTCTGCAGGTGAGCAGACAAGGCCAGTGGACTCAGACAGGTCAGGTGACCACTGGGAGTCAATCAGCTTCAGATACTGCAAGAAAGTAAAGCAACATGCCAATGAGGAAGAAGGTGGATCAGATGTCCTTAATCCCAGGGCTCAATGTCAGCTGAAGACGAGAGACCAGCTCAGAAGTTTAAGATGCTCCAAGCAGTCGGCTCTTATGCAAGAGGACCTGCCTTGAAAGTCAGGATGTTGATTCTTTGAGTTAAGGAAGGAGGAGAGGCATTCAGTCTGGAATGAACATCTTACCAGTAAGTCATGCTTCTTTAGCAACTAGTATTTTAACCGTGCCTGTTTCACTTCTTCAATGAGCTTCATTTGTGCTTTTAGCCAATCTGATTGGTTTGCATTAACTTTGAGTTAGAAGGTAATTGTCTCCATCAGCTTGCAAGGAGGGGGAGAGCTGCAGCCTGACCACTAATGTTGGGACTGAATCACCTTCTTCCTGACTTATTTTTACTGGAGATGCTTTAACATGGTCACAGCACCCAGCAATTGATCCAGCACAGGAGGCTGACAATCGTGTCCCACCGCTGAAGCAGTTCTTGGCATGCAGATCCATCCCGTTCTGTTACGTGCGCAGTTGCTTCTGTGCAGAGCCTTTTGAGGACAGCTTGTGAACCATGACTAATGATTGCCCCCTCATACACTGGCCCCTTGATCTGCACAAACGGCTGTGAAAGGCTCGGACGACGCTTGTGAACACATTCCTCTCCTCAACACAGGCATGGCTGCGGGCCTTGTGGCTTTCCCACGGTTTTGTGTTCCATCTGCTTCACTTGCTGGAGAGAAATTATGGCTTGGTTTTTGTTCCTCCAATCATGGCATAGACTGGAAGGATTCCTTGCTTTTGCTTTCTTTTCATGATGCAACACCCTTCTTTTTACAAGCCACATTGCTTATCTTAGGTCTCAATCCAGGGCAAGCCATCACAAGAGGACAACTGTCAGTATGCGGTATGTTTATCTTGACCAAGAGCAGGGCTTTTGTAAAGCTCCTGAGTCTTAAGCACCCATGGAAACTCAAATCCCAAATAAATTGCTTTACAACCATTATGCAATTGTTGGGGAAGCCACTATGAAGATGACAGTTCAGGGGGAATAGGAAATGCTGAGCTGAGTGGCATATGGTAAGCATGTCATGAGTGGAGTTGGCTGGAGCCAGGGGTCAGACTAGATAGCCCAGAAGCCCCCTTCTGGCTCTCTCTGTTTCTATGCCAGCATCCCTGTTAATAAAGAGTAAGTGCTACATTGCTGCAAGTCCTGACTCCACTGCCTGGAGCCTAACCAGGACCACACAGGTTCTCCATATAGGGCATGATTCCCTCTACCATTCTGCACACAGCTGGGCCATTTTCATGCTCATGTAGCCAGACATTCCATACTGAGGCTCCTATGGTTAGTCTGGGTTAGTCCACCCAGCCAGACCATAGTGATTCCATCTTACCCAGCTGCAGGTGACAGAAACCCCCTGGCCAGCAATTCCCAGGGACTGAGAGCACTTGGGAACTGAGGAACTCTTCCTGGCAAATAGTAGGTCCAGCCCTGCTCTGGGTTTTCCTGTAGACTGGATCCAGTGCCCAATCTATGAGAAAACCAACCTGTAACACACGTGATGACAGCAATGGCCTCCCATTGCTCAGAGGCCAAGCGATGTCTCCATCTCCTCCCTATTGACTCGCTCACCACACTCCCTCACCCGTTCCTCTCTGGGGAAAAGAAATGGACCTCTTTCATCTCCAGGTTCCTCCTCATTTGCATTTGGTTTAGTTTTCCAGATTGCTAAAAATATACCAAGATTAAAACTGATGGACACTGAAGTGGAACTGGTAGTGGTGGTGGTGAACAATTATCGATGTCACCTCTAGGCATCTGCACAGCAAGGCTGTTGGTTCTGGAGCTCATTTGGGTTTTCTAGCTGAGCTTCGGCATTTACCTGGAAAGACCTGGCCTGTCACTCCCAGAAGTTGAAGGCTGTCAGAACAGCAGCACGTACTCTCTGAAGCAATTACTCCCGAGTGCTAACAACACGAGCCTGCAGCATCCCTTACTTTAGGTTCCTGATTGCCTAGCATCACAAAAGGCTTCAGAGCCAGAGATGAAGAACTGGCTGAGACTGCTCTGCTGGGGAGGGAGGCTGCACTTCACTGATCAGCACTCCAGGCCTTTCCACACACTGTGCAATGGCAGCCCCGGATTTGCCCCCAAAAGTACATTCACAACAGAAGCTGCAGACAATTTTGGTTCACTTAGCCCGTGTAGGGGAATGATGCACATCTTGACAAACACCTTTCCAAGCATGCACCTAGATGGTGGGCCGATGATGACAAATGCTAATAACTCTGCTCACTCCCACAAAAACCACTGCCTAGCTGCCCTCAGCATAGTTTTGGTGAGTGGCCCCATACAACAGCAGCAAGACTGAAAAGTTTCTTATTTCTAAGGATGGAGGAGCCCCTGAACCCTAACAGTGGATACATTCCATCACCCCACTACTGAACCACTATTTCTTTGGCTTTTGCCAAGTATCAGCAAATTCAGCAGCCGCACAAAAGACTGCAGGGGGTACCGCGTGCAGCCAGCGTATTGACCATGCTGAATTAAAGCATTATCGGGTGATAAAAGCTGGCAAAGATTTCTGCTGAGATCCTGGAACCAACATCAAATACTTTATGCTTGTGGCAATCCCAGCTTCTTGGATTCCACATCTTCCATCATGCATTGCATAAATCAAGCGCTAACCAATTTCTCTGGGTGCCTTAAAAACAAGGTGGAGGTTAGTTACCAAAGAAAGGGCCTCTTCAGTACTGGCATCCCAATTAAGGAAGGTGGTCTCACAAGAGGCTTATCTGGTACCCTCACGGTGTTATTTTTGTTGTCTCAGCCTGTGAAAGGGAGTTCAGGGCTGCCTCCTGCAATTGCTCCACCAGAAGCACTCCAGAAATGGTTGAGGGCTGCATGCCAGGGATGAGCAGTGAATCCAAGTTATACAGAAACTGCTATGTGAACAGCATGGGAGAAACAGACAGGAGACCGGCAGGGAAAACAAGAGCTGGACTCCCAAAAATGCAGCCTGGTGAGTACTAAGGCAAGCTTTGTTTTGGAGGAAAATCACAGTGCTAGGGGATACATTTCACGTCATGAGAAGGCAAAACTCCCTGGGGAAGACAGTCATCTTAAGGAACATTGGAGGCAGAAGAAGAAAAGGAAGACCAAATATGGGATGGATCGACTCCGTAGTGGAAGCCACAGCCTGGGATTTACAAGAGCTGAGCAGGTCTGTCATGGACAGGAGGGCTTTCATTCATAGGGCTGCTATATGACAGGAACGACTTGATGGCATAGAATGAGGGAGGACAAAAAGGAGTTACATTTATTGAAATGGGAAGTGGGGGCAGTAAAAGCTTTGACCTTTGCTGCATAAGCCCTGCCTAGAGCAAGGTTGAAATCGGGAGCTGTTTTGGTTAAACCTAGCTCCGAGGAGTCATCCCAACAATGACTTTTTAACATTTTCCTTTTGTTCTTAACCTTTCTCGGTAAAGTATTTGACAGTCTTAGAGCTGAAGTTCTGGAAAATGTGTTGGTGCTATGAAATTTTTATATTTCTCTCCTGCAGCTGGCTTTTATCTAGTATATGAAGATTTTATAATCTGCATTAGTAACATTATATAAGTACTTCCCTTTGTGAGCTGCCCAAAGCACTTTTTGTTAGTGGGTGGTATAGACATCTCATTAACAAACAAAACAAAGAAGCTGACCTCCGTTGGGTCTGTATTCAATCAGCAGGGAAAAAATGAAGAAGAATGACTGGGAGCAGGTGGCTGGACCTGTTGATAACTGATCTTTACAGAATACCATGTACCACTGGAATCCATCACTCAGACAACCCTTTAAAAGACTGGTTTGTGGGCTGCTGCTAACCTTTGGCTATTTTGTGCTCCTGCAGAACAGAGTTCCCTGACAAGTACTACCTAAACTGTATTTATCTTTCATCTCTCTAAGAACACCAAACTCAGCGTCCCTCGTTCATCCAAACACCCAAGACTGCACAGTATTTATATGCAAAGAGTTCCAGACAACTGAACGCTCCAGATGCCAAAAGGCCTGCAGAAAACAGGAGCATAAAGAATATGTCATTTTACTTCTTCAGGGCCTGACTATCCCTTATATCCTATTTTTCTCCCATTCCCTTACTTCAGCCAAGCACCAACACCCACTCATATATTAATTTACTTTTTTAAAGAGAATTAAGATGTTGCCTGTGGGAAACTAAAGAACAGACACCAACTCTTTTTATGCTGCATGGCAGCCCTTCCCAATGTGAGCCTTTCTGGATGTGTTGGGCTACAACTCCCTTCATCCCCAACCAGCAGTGGTCAGTGGCCATGTTGACAGGGGATGATGGGAACTATAGTTCATCAAGCTGGGAGGGCACTATGAGAGGAAATCTGTGTGATATCTAGCTTTGAACCCCATGGACAATGAAGTCCAAGTCACACCCCTGTGGCCACTATTTGCAGCAAGAATTTGTGTCACTGCAAGATACAACCTTCCCACAATCTATAAATTGGTTTTTAAAAGGCGGGGAAAGGGAAATCCTGTGTTCGCAATAGTACACTCATAAGGGGGAAATGTAACTCTCAAACTGATAAGTTTATGGGGAAATTGCTGTCATTTTATTCTTGAAATGAACATTTTAATGATAATATCCAAGCACCTGTTTTTTATGGCTTTGTTTAAAATATGTTGACGTATCTGATATTGATAAAGTAAGTTGCATAATGAGGAGGTTGCTGTAGGAGAGCCAGCATAGTGGTTAGTGTTGGACTGAGATCCGTGAGATCCAGGTTCTAGTCCCCCGTCAACTAGGAAGCTCATGGGGTGACTTTGGGCCAGTCACTGGCTTGCAGGGTTGTTGTGATAAGATCGAGAGCAGCAGGAGGATCTAAGACACCTTCAGTTCCTTGAAGGAATATGGGCAGGGTATAAATATAGAGGTAACTGGGAGAGTATATTTATTTGAGTAAAAGATTGGGTGGGTTGACCTACCCACCTAGGAAAAGCAGCGACCGTTGCGTCTTTTCCATGCCCCATGCATGCCGGCTATGTGCCACACAGTTTCTCTAATTAACCTCACACTGCGTGGCTTGCAATGCCACCTGAATCCTGTGAATGAGCCAGCG
>NW_025335606.1:14235349-14251131 GCF_004798865.1 Varanus komodoensis
CATGCTTGACAGAATTGTTAGGATAAAAGGGGAAGCAAAGGTGGCGGGATGAGAAGTAACAACAGTGAAATAACTTGCAATTATATACATTCAAAAGAAACTTCCATGAGATTAGCTAAAGTATAAAGTAGGAATTACCCATTGATCCAGTTCACATGCCATAACTATCCATGGGATACTTAAGTTGTGGATATTCATGTATGCACAGGAGCAAAGCTCCATAGTTCAGTGGCACAGCACCTGCTTTGGGTACAGAAGATCCCAAGTTCAATTCCAGGAATCTCCACCAAGAATGGAGAAAATCCTGCCTGAAACATGAAGAGCTGCTGCCACTCACTGTTGATAATTCTAAACTAGGTAGACCAGTGGTTTGACTCAGCATGAAGCAGCTTCCTATATTCACTTTAGCTAAGCAGCTCAGGAACATTCAGTTGGGTTGTTCAGTTTAGCATCCAAATGTGGAATTGTGGGTTGTTGGGAGAGGGACAACCTGGAGTTACAAACTAACAACAAACCATGGATTACAATTCTGGGTTGTTTCTTCCCCAGTAACCCACAATTCTAGGTGTAGAAAGCAGCTGATCAACTCAGAGATGGAGTGTCCTTGGTCTTTTTTTTAATCTCAGAATGGGTGGTTGGAAGAAAATTAATTTGCTCCCATTCATTCGCAGCTACCCAAGGCGTAACCAAGTCCTAGGAGTCATAACGTGTGATCTGGGTCATTGAATGAGTGCTTTAAGAAATAATTCTTATATCTTGTTAAAAAGAACTAATACGGAAATGCCATTTTTTTGCTCCTCCAATGGATGGCTACTGTTCATAACCTGGCCTCCTCAATCAGCATCAGTAAGCAAGAGACAACATCTCTCTAAAAAAAATTTTTCTAACCCAGCTGAGGTATAACATTGGTAAATATTATCAAGTCAAACTGGAGGCACTGGGCTAATGAGAAGCAGCTGCAGGACTCACACTGGTAGAACAGAATGTCTCATGCTCAATCACTGGCCTATCCACTTAAAAGCAGTAGCTAACAAGTAATATAGAAGACTCCTGCTCAAGACCCTGGAGAGTCACTGCTACCCAGGGCCCAGAGTCCTGGGCTAACTGATGGTCAGACAGACTGACACTGACCTGATACCAGGTTGTTCAATACCATACATGCCCATATATGCCCTATGCCCTTGGTCCTCTCACCAAGCTTCTTGTCATGCCCCCACAGGAGAGATCCTCCTCCTCTGAGGAGCAAGATACCCCTGACACAGGCATTGCTATAGACTCTTCTCAGCCAGGAGATATGAATGACCTGGAACCTCAGAGGATCAATAGGTGCATCTGTAACCGAAAAGGAACGTTCTGGTCCAGAGACAGAAGCTGCTTCAGTCCCAGAGTGAGTCATCACCTGAGCCCCTTTAAGTAGTACCCCACTCAAAGAAGGACTCCTCAAGAGGAGGGCACATACAATTGGGTCATGGGTGGGGCTCAGGAGGTTCTGCTAAAATAAGTGCTTGTTGTTAGCCTAGCCTTTGCTGAAAACAACACTTGTTCTTCAGCTCCAAGATCTTGTAACCTGACCGTCACTCTGATTTGGGCCTTCATGTTATCAATCTTTGGACTTCTGTCTGATGCTGCCTTTTGGATTCTGATTCTACTTGACTGATATCCTGTGTAATTTGACCTTGGTGACAACTCTGATTTCTCCCAAGAGAATCCATTTTTGCCCAGTAGCACTGTACCTGGTTTTTGGCCTGCTAAATTAACTTTTCTATTTTCTTTAATTCTACACCAAAGTGAGAGTTGTAGTTTTGCAAATGCTTGCAAAAATATCAAATATTCTGGAACCTCAATTAGATGACCAACCTGTTCTCCCACAACCAATATTGAACACCATGCCACAATGTACAATTGATTTTTATAAAACATTACTGTTATCTTCCATCTTTTAAAAGATGCAACTTATTTCTATTCAGTGTTATACCAGCCTAGTTTACTTATTTGTTACATTTTTAACATTATAACATCTAACATAGCTAGATTTTTAAAAAGCTGGTAAAATCTAGCAGTCCAATCCTAAACATGTTTATCTGGAAGCACAGCTTTCCAATTTCACTGGAACTTACTCATGTGTATATGCACAGGATCACAACCTAAGAATTCCACAAACTTTCCCATCAGCATAACTGTGATTTGTTGTGAGAGAAACAAGGCTTCAGGCTAATGAGAACTTGAAAGCAAATTATACCTTGAAGACAAAGAAATGTCAAAAATACAGGCAGATGTTTCCAGCTATAATTCCTGTGCGTGCATGTATAAAATAACGTTACAGAAACTGCTGCAAAGGATATTCGGTTTAATTTCTTGTTCTTTGCAGCAACCAATGTAGACAATTGATGCTTACCAAGTTGGCTGTTCAGGTCCTCAATAAATAGGGGCTGTATTAAAATTCTGAACATGTGGAATCCCAGTTAAAAGGGATTCAGATACTACCTGGGATGTTGCAAATTCAGAAATGGCCACTATATGCACCGATACCTCTCCTCCATGCGTGTGCATTTGTATTTATTGCTTGATTTTCTATACCACCTATCTGGAATCATGAAAGGCAGTTTACAAAAATTAAGAAAACAGATTATCATAAAGACTTAGTAAAATCTTGAAAACAACTTTACAAAACTGCAATGGAAAGATCTAGCATAGCCCAGACATTTGGGATTTCATTGCAAATTCTAATAAGTCCAAGATCAGGTTTGGTTAGACATATTCCTGGTAAAACTCCAGAGATAATATAAAGATTCAGGCTGACCTAAATTTTTATATGAATCCTTCCCTGGACATCACCTGAACATCACAATTCTTGAAGAATCCCAGTAAGCTCGTAACAATCTAAAGTTTCAATCTGGGTTTATATCCCTGAAATGCTTTTTTTGCATTCTATTCGATATCCATGGTTTGTAACCACTAGCATGGAAACATGCATTTCCCTGAAAATACAACACCAATTAGCATACGCAAAGAAACACAACACATCTCCACATCATGGAGAAGACTGACTAGGTGGCCTGTGTGTCTGCCTGTACAGGTACTTAACTGTCCAGGTGCTAAACTGTAGATGGGCAACTTCAAGGCTGCTGCTGCATCCCTTCCTTATGGGCCTTTGGATTTATACCAGATTTGGATTTGACACTTCTTGACACAGAACGCATCTTCAAATAGATAACTGTCTTCTTCCAGCTCTCCAAATCAGAGGACTATCCCTACAATGTAGGATCCCTAGTCTCCCTAGATCTACTGATTTAGTTGGCCTGAATCTGAGCTAGTTTATAGGATTCAAGTTTATTTGAACTACTTGCAGGATGTTGGAAACTGATTTTTTTCCTCTAGCAAATAAGTTCAATTGTGTGTTATACATAAACTTTCTTCTGAGTTGGAAAAGAGAAACACAGATTGCTAAAACTGATTTTCCTGTCCTGCCCTGGAACACTATCGCTCTGGCTATAACCAGTTAAACTGCTTATTGAAAAACAGGAACATTTCTAGGAAAAAACTTAGACGTGGCTTCTGAGAAAATCAGGACTCTGAGGGAGGATGCCCAAGGACATGCTAATCATGGTGCATTTGCTAATCACCGGGTTGATTGTTTCTTACAAATCTATGCAGTTCCCAAATTTGCTTTGGAGCACAGCAAGGGTGAGGTGCAGGAAGGGTGAACTGGCCAGAGGAATGACAGCAAACTCATTCTGAATTGGGCCTGAGTTTCTCAGGCTTTGGTGCAGCAAGGTAATTTTGGACACTAAACCTAGAGTGCAATCCTATGTATGTTTAGGCAGAAAGGGGTCCTACAACTCCCAGCGCAGTGGCTGGAACATGCTAGGAGTTAGAGGCCTCTTTTCCTATTTGAACATGCACAGGGTTGTACACTTAAAGGTCTTACCAAAGAGGTCCCATTAGGTGGTCCTGTGCAAAGCCCACAACTAGCTGGTATTTTGTAAGAACTGTTTCTTGAGACATTTGAGGTCTTGCTAGATGTCTCCCAGACCTAGTTTGTGGCTGGAGTTAGTGAAGGTTTTCTGAGCACTGCTTCCCCTTAACACTTGTGTAATGTTAAGTATGTGTTACTTTCCAAGCATCTAGGTATCTTAATTTGGCTTCTAAATGACTCACTGATCTGCAGCCTTAGACATGTAAAGCTCTCACTGATTAATCGATCTACAGCTTTAAACACACAGAGCCTAAATCAGGAGCTGCTTTCAGCAGCCCCAAAGCTACTGCTAAGGCTACCCAGAGGCCTTTGGCCCATGGCCTGGCCAAGGCCATGGTTGCTGGCTGGGGCACAGAAACGGTCTGTGTTTGGTGGTCTCGCAAGTTACAGCAAGCAAGCAAGCAAGCAAGCATAATTACAGAACAGCTGGCCTTTTTCCAACAGGAATGAGTCTGTGTGCTCTTCCACACCAGATGCATTTAAGAAGCAACTGGACAGTTCTCTGATCAGGATGGTTAACTGGCATCCTGCACTAAAAAGGGGTTGGACTCAATGGCCTTTCTGGTGCCTTCTGCCCCAGCTGTTCTGTGACTCTGTGAATACTTACTGCTGTACCATTTCTGAATACCTGCACATCACTGTATTTACCATGTTCAGGCTGTGTGCTGTTACTAATGCAGCCAATATGATCCCCCACACACACCAGAGAGGTATCATCAGGTTTTGGGGAACCACAAGTTTTGCAGAAGAACTAGAAAACCTTAGGGACAGAAAACTCTAAGTAAGGAAGAGATACCAAAACATCCTAATGAGGACTGAGCATGCTCAGTGTCTGACTGGGTGCTGGTGGGGAACCAGTAGTGGGAATGGAATTGCTGGAATCCTGAACAGCCAACACTCCACACTGCATCATTTTGTTGCAGATCCCACTTGTTTTATATACAAAACACAAGGCTGTCATAAGTTCACTGCTCTCTCCTTCAAAGGAAACAGATGTTGCAAGGACCATGCTAAGATTTCCACCTGTCTGGAAGGTACAAAGGAAAAAGCATTCCTTTCATAGTCAATTACAATGGAGCTTCTTCTTGTTTTCATAACCTTCTTCGTATTCTGTGAGGACCTTCCTTTTTTAATCAGTGAATTCAAGGGGCAACTTTCCTTGAGATGGAGAATGTGACCTTTGCCATAGCCTATGCATCACCATTCCATGTTTCTCCTTTTGTGAAAGCAAAGAATGATTAGCCTTTTAAAGGAAACAACCCCACTAGCAGCATCACATGTCACAAGAAAACTGTCTTCATAAGACCCAGTGTAGCATTCAGCTCAGTCTAAGGCATGTTCATGCACTAATAAGTATCACTGGATTCAGTGGGGCTACTTCTGCTCCTGCTTTGCACAGGAATTGCCCATCTAGTAGCAATAAAAACTGCAGTTGAGTAAAGGGTAGTAGTTATTACATTGAATTTATACCCCACCTTTCTTCTTCTAGCAAGGAACCTAGAGTGGTTTACAAGTTTCCCCCCTCTCCATTCTATCCTTACCACAACAACTCAGTCAGGCAGGTGAGGCCGATAGTTCGTGACCAGCCCAGAATCGCCCTGTGGCTTCATGGCTGAGTGGGGAACAGAACCCAAATCCCGAGACCCAGTCCAGCGCTCCTAGCAACTACACTCGCTCTCAAACATTGTCTGCAAATGTTGGTCCCGGGTAGCAAGAATGGCTTAGTCTCCAATCCCTGCAGGTACCGACAGTTGTGCTCCATTCATCACCTGGGCAGAGGAATTGCTCTGTTCATCACCAGGCGAGAGGCGCCCAGGTTTCAGATTCTGACAGGGACACAGCAAAGCAGTAGATGCAAATCAACTAAGGAGTAAGACTTCAGAGATCGGCCTGTCTGGAGGTGGATTTCTTGCATTCACAGACAAGCTAATAAATGGAGCAATTGCATGTATAATAAAGTATGCAAATCAGCTTTGTATTTTAGGATGAACATAGGTGCTCTCTGTGCATAGCCTCATTCCACCACTTTCAAGAACATTTCTTGGTTAAGGTTATAAAATGAAAAATATAGCATCAATCAGTACCCTTTCCAAAGATTCTGATGCTATTAGCTTATACCCACTTACCTGAGGAATAGGAATAAGTCCTATTGAACTTAATGAAGTTACTTTTGAGTAGACTCGCATAGGACTGCACTGCAACTAGCACTTTATTATAGATCAGAGGCCCATATCACATGCCCCAATGGATATTTCAATAGGCTCTACCTAAAAAGGCAATTTCCTCTGATTCAAAGCTGCCCTCCATTCTTCCTTTCCACATTAACTTAATCTGTAATGTTTTCAAGAAAGCAATCGTAACAACATTCCATTTAAGAAAAGATGTGCATTCAGAGATAACGAAACTGGGTTGTCCAATACTATTATGAATCAATCAGGAGATGGCTTTTGCAAGGGACTCAAAGATTGATCTCAGTGCTGGTTCTAGGTTTTGGAGGGGCCTTTAGGCAAGACACCCGTCAATGGGCACCATTGCTCTGGGAGGTTGTCTTCTTACCACTATTGCCACTCGCTTGCTTGGCAGGTAGAAAAGCCAGTGAGGAAGGCAGCCAGGGCATTTTCTGCTCTTCTCTCTCACCACCACCACCTCAGCAAATGCAAGAGGCAGGTGACTCTTGATGCCATGATGACTAGGAGCAAGTCCATGGGGCTCCTTTAAATGGGCTGCCCTGGGCTGAGGGCTCTTCGCAGCTGCCTGGCTATGACTTTGGCCCTGGCTGCACTTCTTGAGTGAAGAATGTTCTCCCTGCCTCTCTCCAGAACCAAACAAGACATCCACATCTCATTCCAACACAGCCTTCAAACCACTGACGTCCACAAGTCAGCAATGCCAATTATTACTCTTCATAGGTACAGCCAGGCAGATAAAAGATGTCTTAAAGAGCATGGACAGTGAATCGTACACACCAAACAGTCCTAATGTATAATTTCACTTTGAGTGCTGATCTTTGTCAAGAGAGGAATGTCATCCTACTGAAAAGCTGCATGTCATCCAGATGGGTCCTGCTACTCATCAAAACATTTCAGATTTTAAAACATCTGTTCCTCCCACAAGTTCAATTCCTGGCACAAGTTGCTCTTTGGCTTGCAAGGTAAAATAATACAGATTCAAAGATGTTTAGTAGAATGTGCCCCCCCCCCCCCGTATAACTGTTTCAACAGAACTAAGTTCAAAGTAATTTCAGGCATGTTTCTGTTCATGCAACAGCACTTCCCCATCTCCTCACCCTCCCTGCCCCCCAGTCTGCTCCAGAAGTTCCCCATACCCTCAGAAGTAGTATGGTAAGAAATGGGAATTATGGCTACAGCTCATGATACCCAGATATAACTATGAAGCTCAGACAAGCAAGGTTGCAATCCTATACAGAGAGCCCTTTTGGCTAATGGGCAGGCGAGAAATCAAATAAATAAATATACAAACACCTAGAAATAAGTGCCATTAAATTCAGTGGAACTTACTTTTGAATTGTCCTTGGATGATTGTGTCATTAGACTGCAATCCTGTATGAGCTTATTTGATGCACCGAACGCCATGTAACTCACTTTCAAGTTACCATCCATGGGATACTGCTGCTGTCAGATTTTAATTTCTTAATCCCAAACACAATTTCTTCCTTGCTGTTTGGTTTATCCAATTCCTATCTGCAATCCTTCAAAGATAATATTCTTACCTCTTCAATATAAGTCATGATGATAGTTAAGAAATCAATGAAAGCTGATTTGTATTAATAGCACACATTCCCCCTTTTCTTACTGATATAAGTAAAGGTCCATTAATATTCTAGCCAATAAAAATCCAGATTTATCTGCCTTTAAAAAAAAAGTCTGTCTTAATGCTAATCAGTATAATCCACAAGCACATTGCATGGCAAAGGTAGAAAGGAGCAATTTACCTGGGCAGAAGGCAGGGCAAAGAAGCTGAAGAAAGAGTGTTGCTCTTTTGCCAATATACGTATTACCAAGTTAAGTTTCATATGCAAACTCACACAAAGGAAACAGATGGAAACTTGTTCTTAAATCTTTTTTTTCATCACCCTGGGTGAGAATGGCCTAGTAAACAGTAGAAAGGAAAAATGCCGCAGAGGGATGCCAGCAAATTGGTCCACACTGGCAAAATAATGACCTGAGGAACACTTGATATTCATTTTTAAAATAACAATCATTCATTTAATGAGCATCTGCTATTAATGATGTATTACTAGTGTGTGTTCATCTGTGGCAGCAAAGGCAAGACCTACTGCTATTGTCCCTTCAAAACCCTCTTATCATGGCATAAGCATTCATGAAATAATTCACAACACTATTTTTGTTAGCGCTGAGACAGAACGTGTGTGCAGCAGGTATGTGCAATGTATGGATGAGGCTGGGAACAACACGGAACCCACCTGACCAGCCCTCTCTCATCTCAGCCACTGCACGGAGCCTACCTGTGCACCAGCAACCTGGCCCCAGTCAGAATAAAGGGGCTAGAGAGGATTGCCATGTACACAGCTTTGGAGAGAGGTTCAAAGGCAAAGCTTCTTCTGCTTCATCCATGCACAGATTATTCACAAATGTTCATGGGCACTGCATTGGTTTCAATTAGTAGAAGTTTTGCATGAATGGAGGTGCAGCTCCCCACATGTCCAAAATCTGCTCTGCATTAGGGGAAAGGGGGGCATCAGCTGCCTCAGTGATTCCTTTCTGCTGGCAAAATGATGCCACAGGATACAGGCCACTGGGCCACGTCATCTCCAATTTATAACAACCCCAAGAATGAAAGCTCTCCAAAAAAGCCCTGCCCAGCACTTCCAAGTTCAAGGCTGTGGCTTCCTTTATGGAGTCACTCCTTCTCCCACTTGGTCGTCGTCTTCTGCCTTTCCCTAGCATGATTTTCTTCGTTCTTCTCCAGTGAGTCTTGCCTTCTCATGATGCATCGGCCTCCTTTCATAATCAGAACTGGAGCTGGGCACTAAGACCTTGGAGTCCCAAATCTTTCATTTGGAGTCCCAAATCTCAGGCGGATCATCTACCCCACCACACTTCTGTCTGTGGGCACTTGCTGAAGGGTCCAGACACCCGGATTGTTTCTGTGGCATCTGATCCCTTGGATTCCCTGGCTTTTTGATCACAGGTGCTTTGCCTCCTACAGCCACCCCACCTCTGGCCTTGAATCTTTTTGTCTGAGGCTTTATTCTGAAGTTGTCTCCTTTACAGACAAACATACAGAGAGACAAAGAATTTGGAGCATATTAAATTAGCATTTGCAGCTGCAGCCTTTGCTGCTTTTGTCTGGGTCTGAGCCCCAGATCTTTTCAGCATCTAGCGCCACCTCTGACTGTGTAATATTCTTTACCACATTTAGAAAACGCTATTTCAACGGTGCCAATAGTTGTCAGTATAATTTCATGTGCTGCGCTCACAGGACAGTGTGTCTATCTGCACCAGTCCTGCTTTCAAGCCTGCTTTTGAACAGTTCCAGGAGATTTTACAGGCCAGCAATGTTTCCTAAGAATTCTCATTCCACATTGATGGGCTGCAGGGAGGCTGCTCCACACATGTTTACATTGGCATAGTTTGGTTTGCAGAGCTAAGAGAGCGCTAAGGACTGGGAACACACTCTGGCTTGAATTCTGCAGCCTGCTGCAAGCTAGCTACACTCAATCTCTTTTGGTGATTTGGGGCTAGGCCAAAAATCCAGTAATGTAGAGAATGGACTGACTCCTCCCATAATACAGCCTCCAAAAGTTGTTAACTCAGATTTTGATTCTGGCGGGGGTTGGAATTTGCAGCTAAAATGCCAAGGCTAACAGATCCAGAGATAAGCCAGTCCCAGAGAACCAGAGAGATTCAAGTTGGAGGGGGGCAGTTCTGAGGAGCAAACTGAGATGGGGGATGGACTTAGCACCATGAAGGCATCAGCTTTAAGGGCTGGCCCACTGAGAAACACCATGTGTTCCAGACTGTTTGCCCATGGAAGGAGGAGTAGACGGAGACCTCAGTATCCTTCCCTGGATCCAGGGTATTTTAGCAGGCCTTGAGCCAACTTGAAACTCCATCTTCAACATTCAGGAATGAAAACAGTCTTCCACGCCTGCCTCAAGCAGCTTCATATATGGGTAGGTTATCAGGACAGTGGAAATGCAAGCAGACTGGGGAAGTCTAAAAAGATCTACATCAAAGCACAAACAACAAAAAGGCAACTGGCATTTCATATAAGCAGAGACCAGATTTCCCTACCAGTTCTTGCGGGCTGGGGATAATAAAACTTGCAGTTGAGCACCTCTGGAGGAGACCAGGTTAGGAAAGTCTGATGTAGAGTGATGCATATCAGGGCAATTCCGCCCCCAGACTTCATATGCATGTTCTGATTGGAAGGCTTGACAAATTTATAGATCAGCCTGTCAACAGCGGCTTGCTATATGGGATAAGTGAAACACCCAGTTTCTGAGGCAGTGAGCAGGGGCTTCTGCTGCTTTCATTTCTGCTTCCCAGAAAGCTTGTGGCTGGTAGCTGCTCAGAACAGAAAGCAGTAAAGACAAGGGCCCTGCCTATGTTATTCTACTGCATGAAGAGTAATGTCAACTGCCTCCACATTAACTGGATAAATACATCTTCTAGTCACGACAACAAGGTTACATTTCTCAATGCCCTACATAACTATGTCTTAGAATAGTTGGTCATGGAAGCAACCTGAAAAGAGGTTATGTTTAATTCAAAGTGATGCTGCCTAGGAGGATCTAGGATGAGATATGCGTGCCGTGGAGCCACTTGGAACAGTGCTCACAGTGTCATTGGAGTTAATATGCATTTAAGTCAGGGGTCTCAAACTCGCGGCCCACGGGCCAATTGCTGGGATGGGCGGGGCACAGGGGAGGGGCCCTGCGGCCTTCAAAGCGCCGGTGGTGCCCGGGCCGGCCTCCGGGAGCGACGCGGGATGAGCGGCCGGAAGACTTGATGTGGCCCAGCCTCACCCAGACTCTACTTCCAGCGGCCCCCAGGTGAGTTGAGTTTGAGACCCCTGATTTAAGTGGAAAATTGCCAAATCCAACATAGTTGCATTGGATTTCAAGAGAGGAAGCCTCTAAAATGAAGGACGAGTTGAAAAGAGCAATCAAAAGAGTTAAATGCCTTCCAAATGTTTGGAGATTATGCAAAAACACACAGAGAAGCTCAGCTGGAAAGAATGTCACAGGCTAGAAATGGTAGCAGCATATCAAACAGGTCAAGAGCATGGCTAAGAAGTGAGCTCAAGCTTGCACAAGCAGATAATAAGAGATGCAGAAAACCCGCAGAAAACAAACCCAATTTTGAAGAGCATATCATTAACAATATCAAGACCAACAAAAAGCATTGCTTAATTTATTTACTTATTTGGGATATTTCTAACCTGTCGAATCACTATGTGTCTCTGGATGGCTTACAAACAAATTATACAAGGGGCGTTCAATGTATTCTCAGTATCAGCATGAAGAAAAAGGAATAATAAATTGAAATAATTTTTATTTTTCAATGTAATCCTCCATAACTTCAATACACTTATTGCATCTAGAAATTAACTTTTCAATTCCCTGTAAAAAATACCCTTCCTCCTTGTCTAAAAAATGTGCATTAATTGCCACCTTGAGCTCTTCATCGTCGGAAAATCGCTTTCCACGAAGATCTTTTTTTAAATTCAGGAATAGGAAGTAGTTACTGGGGGCAAGGTCCGGGCTATAGGGTGAGTGGTTTATTTCTTCAAAACCACAGTCTCGCACAGCAGCCTTCGAAACACGCACCGTGTGAACGGGCGTGTTGTCATGAAGAAGCAACACACCTGCGGTCAGTTTTCCCTGCCTTTCTTCTTTAATTGCTTCTCTTAAATTATGCAGAGTGGTTGCATAAGATGCTGTGTTTATAGTTTCACCTTTTTTCATGTACTCGATCAATAAAATTCCCTTTGAGTCCCAAAACATTGTGGCCATGATTTTCTGGCCGATGGAGTGACTTTGAATTTCTTTGGAGGGTCAGCACCATTTTTATGCCACTGCATGGACTCCTGCTTACTTTCAGGGTTATAGTGATGAACCCAAGTTTCATCTCCAGTAAAAATCTGGTCGAAAATACTTGATGGATCTTCCTGCATGGAAATTATCTTCAGAGACCCTTCTCCAGGTGCCCCTGCTGAATGAGGTGAGGCAGGCGCTACTAAGAAAAGGGTCCTCCAAGTGATGGCTCCCTTCCAAAAGGGTCACCTGGTGCCTCTCTGTGGTCTTTCCAGCATCAGGTATAGACCTTTTTTTCCTGGGCTTTATAGTCTTCCATTTAAAGAATGGCATTTTTATATCTTTGCACTGCTGCTGGCTTTTACCAGGTTTTTAGTCTGATTTTCTTCTTTTCAAACTTAGTTTCTATACTATGTTTTGCCGGGTTATTGCATTGTATGGTTTTAAGGTTAGTTCTGTAAACCTCAAAGCAGAGCTTCGGCTATTTGCCAACAAAGAAATCATTCAGATGAACTCTCACAATCCATTGTGGTGTCATTATTTCACCACCAGTATAGTCACATCAGTGATGAAATGTGCATCACAAACCACACAACTGTGTCAGCCTTCCCTCAAGGACATGAAGGGTGTAATGTAAACTTTACCATCCTGAATCTGCGGTGCAAAACCTTCTTAGTACCAGAGCAGCTCAGGTCAAAGATGTGTTTTGTTCCATTCTGGCTAGAACACAACCCACAATCAGACCCATTTTGCTCTAGTCTGGAAAGGAACAATGCTGGAGCGTTCTGGTTTATGAATACCTGGAATTACCAATAGCAATAACCATTTCAAAGGAATGGCTACTTACCAGACCAGTGCAAGCGCTGACTGCTGTCCTTCCATTCCAGAAGTGGGTCTGCAGCACCGTGCCAGTGAAGTGACATGAAGTTTCCAGATGTGGGATGACCTTTGCACCAGTGTAGTTGCCATACCGCCTTTCCAGAATGTAATTATTGGACAGCAATCCTTGATGGAGGGTTAAGTTAAAGAAGAGATCCTTCTCTTTGTGCTTGATTTTATAATACACTTTGTTGTCCTTTCTCCTTAAGTCTCTTTTCCTTCTGTCATTTGATGCATGGTGGTGTAAACTGTAGGAGAGAAAATGCCCATCTGCAGTCACTTTCACTGGGGTGACCACCTCGTAGTCTTGCAAAGCTTTGATAAACTGATCTAGGGAAGAAAAGAAGCCAGAAAACCCATGTAGATTTTTATCATCATTGAAGAGTTGTCATTCATATAGTCACTTATCACATCCTACATCCAAGGAGCTCACAGGATTTTGCCATCATTTCCAAACCTAGTTCAAAGTGTTGATTTCAATTTTCTTTTTTTTAAGACCTTCATGGCCTGGTTCTCGGGGCTGATTCCAGACAGCGCAGCCTCCAGTTTTGGCAGTCCCTTGGGCGAGAGACCCTCAATCCCCACCCATCCCAGGTCATTGTCAGCAGCCACTATTGCTTCTCCTCCTCCTTTATTCCTCATTGCTACCACTTGGTTGCTTGTCAGGCAGAGATGCCCTGGGCGAGGGGAGATGCCCTGGTCCCCCTCCGCACCCCGTCTGCTGCCTTGACAGAAGTGGGAGGCATAGGAAGAAGTGTGCTGCAGTGGTGAAGAGGAGGAACAGCTGAGGTGGGGCAGGTTGTCCGGGGTCCCTGCTGTGTGGCAAGACCTTGGCAGGTGACCTCCCACGCTACCTTTCATGTCAGCCCTGGTTCTAGACATAGTCATGATTTGAGTACAGCCACTGGAATCAAGACTTGAGTTAGTCATGGCTATATATGACCAAGTTTGGATGTAAGCCTTGATACTTGAGGGATCACTTCTCCATACATACCAGCCCAGGCCCTGATAGAATTAACTGAGATTCTCTAAGTTCCTTCCTGCGATGGTCTTTCACGTTTACCTCTTTATTCCCATGGGATTTTAAAGAAAGTTTAAAATGAGTTTCCTCTTTATTTATTTAACATGCTGAAAGCATGTTGTGGAATCAGTTCCCCTAAGAGCGTTGCCTAGCACCCAGTCTTTTTGTTTTTCTGTACCAGGCCAAAGCATTTTTCTCAGTGTTATTTAATGTTAAAGGGAAAAAATCAAATCGTTTTATACTGTAATTAGATCACTATGGATTGTTTGACTATTATTTATCTACTTATGCATCCTATTCTAATTAGGTTGGGATTACTGTGACATGATCTATATTACACCTATGTATACTATGTTGTATTCTTTTATCGTATTAGGTCTTTTCTTCTAATTTTTATTCCATTCAGAAATGGTATATAAAGCTTTAATTAATTGATTAAAGCCACAGGATCCAGCTTCATGTAACATAATGCTTTTTATCTCCAGGCCTTATTACAGGGTAGGTAAGAATATCTGCTTTGCCCAATGCAGGCTCACATGACTGCTGGTGCCTCTTCCAAAACCCTGAGAAGAGGGTTAGCCATAGAGCTTTTCTGCACAAAGTGCCTCTGCATTTATCATTATCTGCTTTGGGCTGTTTACAAGCTCTTTAGATCAGTGGTTTTCAACCCCCAATCCGTGGACCAATGCCAGTCTGCAGATTTTCTGCCAGTCTGTGGGGGGCAGGAGGCAGATCCCACTCACCGGGAAGGATGGGGAGAGGAGAGATGGCTTGGTGGGATCCGGCTGGAAGCCATGATGTGCCAATTTTGGTATTTTGTTCTTCTGCTATTTTTTGTTGCTTAGTTTCTGATTGTTTTGGAGAATTTTCATTTTTTGGTATTGTGTTTGGAAATGAATACACAGAATACTGTATTATGTGTATGATGCTTTTTGTTTCTGCCTCAGCAGTCCCCAAGGCGGTTTTCCTGTCTTCACCGGTCCCCAGCTGTAGAAAGGTTGAAAACCACTGCTTTAGACGGCAATGTGTGGAAATGTGTAGATGTGAGCAAAACCAATTTTGCTTCTGTTTGGAAACAACCCTTTCTGCAATATTTTTGGAGCAGGGAAAATTATATTTTATTGGGTAGCAGAAAAGCAGGAAAAGAAATTCTCCTCATTTTGTGCTTGGATCTCAGTTCTATGACAAGACCAGAACTACATGCAGTGGATTAACATCCATTTGTAGAAAAGCGTGTAGGATAGAGAAAAGAGGCACTTATGGTGTGGTTGGAACGTGCTTGCCCCAAGCATCTGGGAAAGGGACTCAGCAACCATATGAGCCCTTTCAAGGGCCTGCAAGATGTGGCCTGCAGTGCCCAGATTGGTTGCTGGCAGTGCCCTCTGCCTTCTAAGACCACCAACCTGATCAAAACAGCATTTTGCATTAAACTAGACGTTAGCATCTCCTTTCTTATGCTGATTGTTGTCTCCAAAAAGGTCTTTGCAAGCATTTCAATATTTGCTGATATGTTGCACTATCTTTACTGGACTATCAGCCATCATTTCCTTCTGCTTTGGCCACCTGGGTATAAAAGTGCCTGCCTTTGTATTCTTCATCACAGATTCAAAGTGTGCACTGCCAGACTATGTTGAGCTGCATGGTAACATTACTTTTTTAATTAACACCCACAAGGCTGGAAGAAGCCCTCTAAATAAGGTCTGATGTGATGCCTAGACTGGCAATGAAATAACAAACCGACAAACCTAAGCAGGATATTTACGTGTTTTGGGTATGAACATAAGAGCTGAGATGTATCAAACCAAAGACATAGAAACATAGAAACAGAGCGAGTCAGAAGGGGTCTCCCGGGCCATCTAGTCTGACCCCCGGCTCCAGCTGGC
>NW_025335606.1:14251231-14267595 GCF_004798865.1 Varanus komodoensis
AGATCTCAAGGGGTGGGCAGGCGTATATGGACGTAAGCGCTCCTTGATGAAACCAGGACCCAAGCCGTTTAGGGCTTTATAGGTCATCACCAACACCTTGAATTGGGCCCGGGCTTCAATGGGAAGCCAGTGAAGCTGACGGAGGACTGGAGTTCCACTCAAAATATTCCTGCTAGTGGAAAGTGTGGGGGTAAAACAGCTTCCTGATTAGCCTTCCCTCTACAGCCCTCCAGTGTTCATCCCCCATTGTTCCTCCAACCTCTATAGAAGATTTGAGGAGGGGGAATCCATGAAATTCCCCGTCCATTTTACCAGTGGGGAATCTCTCATGGACAGATGGGACAGATGAATCCTATTTTGCTAGATACAATCCAGTTGAATTGGACAGATAGGTACACGGACAGCCTGTGGAGATGATGCAAGACAGTCAGACTCTAACATTCATCTTGCGCTAGGCAACCTTGCTTATTTTTAAGCTGCTGAAGGCTGACACATCATGAAGGGGCTTAGTAGTGGTAGAGCACCAGCTCTGCATGCAGAAGGCTCCAGGTTCAACTCTCTGCTTCTCCAGATGGGACTAGGAAAGAACCCTGCCTAAAATTCTGACCAGCCATTGCTGCCAGTCAGTGCTGACAACACTGGGCTGGATGAACCCCTGGCCTGACTCACCACAGGAAGTTTCCTATGTTCCTTCCATTCTTTTCTTGATTCTGATCTAACTTTGCCCTCTTTCTTACATGCAATAAAGGCTTCTAAATATTATTTTTCTTACAAATGGATGCTGATAATAATATTACATGTCATTTAAAAATATTTCTGGGTTGCCTTTCAGGTCAGAAAGCCAATAAATGGCAACAGCAATGATGACGAGGCACCCAAATAACTCAGGTGCTCCTCAGCGGGAATCCTGGTGAACAGCAGTATGTTAATTGATGAAATAGTAGCAAACAAAATTATTATCCATAAAATATTTTGGCAACGTTTTATTTAAAAAAATGCAAACCCAAGGAGCAGTACCCTGGATCTGCTTCTCAAGTAGCTTAGCAGCTGACAAGAGAAGCAAGCACTGAGGTTATCACTGTCAGGTGAATAGTTTCACAATTGATTTAGGAAGGAGAACTTAATTAGAAAACTCCTTTTGTAATTCTAACTGTGACCACCAGAGGACGCGAGAGTTATAGAGGAAAGTGCTACGTAATAAACTCTTTAATAAACCCGGAATACACACAGGTCGTGCCACCTCTCCCATAGCACCAGTGACTTGATAAGAAGATTAAATTTCCCACTGCTCTTAGAAAGCCTTGATAATTCATTGCTGAAGGTCCAGAATAGTTTCTGCACTGCATTACTCTCAGTTAACCATTTCCCAAACCCCTTTTGGGAAATACCCTAAACCGTGAATATATATACAGATGGATAGTAGGTAGATAGGTAGGTAGGTAGATAGATAGATAGATATTTACAATTGGGCACTATGCTCATTTGCAGCAAGAAATCGGAATGCCTCCTTCAAGACAAAACCTCAGTCAGAGGGATAATCATATCTTCCCCCAACTTTCACATGGCAGCACTTTCTCACTGAGAAAATGCAGCTCCACATGCATGTGCTTTGGGGAGTCTGGTTGCACATGTGCCTTTGAGATGTGTCCTGTGAGATCGCCAGGCATGAACAACACAGCTTCCCCCACACCTGCCTGCACTGTTTACAACTTTATTTTGATTCTTTATTCAAGTACTGGCCACCATTTCAATACTAGGCCACTGCTATGAAGGCCATTCCGATCCCTCTTCAGCTGCAGTGGGGAAACTCTGGCCCATGGCCTTATTTCATCTGGACTGCAGCACTCTGGTGGCTCTGCTTTCTTCCAGGCAGCCTTGCTAAGCCGGCTGGAATGAGGTTTCGGTTCAGTGTACCTGGAGGCCACCAAGGTGGGGAAGCTGGGTCTACAGGATGGGGTGAGTATGCCAGGCTGGCTGGACTGGTGCTAGTGCAGAAAAGGGCAACTCAAATCATCCAGGGGTGGAACACCCTCCCTAGGAGGAAAGGCTGCAACTGTCTGGGGACCTCGGGCTCCAAAAAGTTCAAAGATGACTAAGATGACACAGAATGCACACAATTATGCATACTGCGGACAAAGAGGAAGAGCAGACACTTTTCTTGATTCTCCTAATAGGACCCGGGGGCCTCTCATGAAGCTGAGTGGTAGGAGATTTTGGAAAGATTCAGTGAGGAACTTTTTCATGCCACACAGAGTTAAACTGTGGAACTCTCTCCAGGGAAAAACTAAGGTAAGCGTACACACACGTTTCTATTAGCTACTGCTGCTTGTAAGTAAACACTGTTGTCAAAATTTGTACCAGCCTCGTATGTAAGGATAAGTTGTTCGACTGAAAAAAGGGTCTCCAAGCTGCTTAGCAAACTAGTAAAATAAAAAAGTATTGTATTGATTGAGTGGCAGAAGACCTGTTTTTTGTCTGCTGCTTGTTCCTGGGCTGGCTGAAGATGTGGGGCCTAGTCGGCCCTCCAGCAAGTGCACAAATGAGGCCAGGTGGGACAGGAGGGACAAAGCTGGAACTCCCTGCACTCCCCTGCCTGTCACTCAGAACAGCCAGATAAGTGATTGAGCATAAGGCTGCATTATGCAACGGATGAAAAGAAGGACTGCCCATTCGCCTGCGAACTTGCCTCTGCATGGAGAACGCTGCTGGAGGCCCATTTGCAGGTTCCCCACTAGGATCAGCAGGGCTGGCAGGCACTTGACTCAAGGCATCCCAAGTGGTGGCCCCTATCCTGCGGCACTTCCGCTGAGAGGTACATATATGGCCGGTTCCATCTGTGGCTGCTTTTAAGGGGGCTTTAGAAGTATACTTGTTGTCAGGGGCTTTTCATTGACAGGGCTTTATGGCATTTGCCATTGATATGCATTGTATTTTGCCCGACTTACTTTAAAGCTGCTTAATTTGAAGGTCCATTTATTAGGATTGCCTGAAATTGAATTGTATTGCATCCATACTGAAAGCTGCCCTCCCAAAAGACACCCAAGAAATATCTGCAATATCTGTGCTTATTTTTAAAGGGGAAATATTTGCATGGCTCGCAAGCAGGCCAGCAAGCCACCTTGCTGAGCGGTGCCACATGAGTGCAGCCCCGGCGTTCTGAGCATCCTTGGTGAGCCTCCCGCAATGGTCCCGCCTCCCGTACTGAGTCCCCCGTGTCATCACCTTTATCTCTAGCTCCTCCTCCTCTTCATCGTTCTGCTACCGCTTGCTTGCTTGAGAGGCACACAGCCTGCGGGCAACCATTCTGGCCTCCTGCTTGCCATATTTCTTGATGGGGCTGGGCAAGAGGCAGGTGAACAGGCAGGCTGTAGTGGCGAAGAGGCAGGACAGGTCTCAGGGGTCTCGTCAATGGGCCCCTTTTGGCATGCAGACCCTTGGCAAGAGCCCAACCTTGCCTACACTTGATGTTCCTGTGCTTGACACCCATTCAGAAGCATGTTGCCTGCATTGCGGGACTCTCAGCTAGAACCAGGAAGGGCCGAAGCTGCCTCCTCCTAGTTCAGTCCAGAGGTCCTTGCAAAATAAAGTGCTTGACACACAAAAAATACTAGCAAGAAGCTTTATTATTTTGCATGCAAGAGGCTAATACCATTGAGAGAAAATAGCACTGATGCCCATTTTCTGGTTATCAACAAGTACACTTTGTAATGCCTTTCTCTGCAACCATCTACTTTCTTTAACATTTTCCATGAGGGGAGAAAAGGAAAATGGATCTTTTGTCTTCCATGTTCATGAGCATTAGATGGATCTACTCGCATACCTATAATATCATTAATTATGAAGAAGCTATCTTTGATAGATTTAATTAGAAGAGTCCCAAAGTACTTTGGGCTGCGTTAAATAATGACGCAAGTGAATTATTTGTTTGAAAATTACCATATTCACTTGCAGTGAATGAGCAAATCTGCAGCTGATTTTATATACCCCACATACAACTAACTCATTTCATAACCCAAAACATCTTTAAAGAAAAGTCAAGTAATGACTTTGGGCCAGTCACAGTCTCTCAGCCCAACCTACCTCACAGGGTTGTTGTTGTGGGGATAAGATGGAGGAGGAGAGATAATGTAAGCTGCCTTGAGTCCTTTGTAGGAAAAAGGCAGGATATAAATCAAAAAAATAAAAAAATAAAATAAAATAAAAAATCAATTCATCTGTTTGATGAATAAGTTTATCAAGTTTGTTTTTCAAAGCTGCTTGGCATTCTAGAACTGTTTCACAATCAACACACTTGCACCACAGTTGAACCAGCCCACTCAGGAGACGGCCACGATATTTTGCTATCTGAGGTGAAGGACAAAATGGACCGGCAGCTGAATCTTAGTTCAGCAGTGGCAATGGAACAGCCATCTCCACCATCTGGATACTGTGTCCAGTTCTGGGCTGCAAGATTTCAAAAAATTTAGAAAAAATAGAAAGGGTCCAGAGGAGGGGCAACAAAAATGATCCAGGGTTTGGAAGCACTGTCCTATGAGGAGAGACTCAGAAAAATGGGCATGTTCAGTCTTGGGAAGAGAAGACTGAAGCCTATATGGCTCTATAAGTGCTTTTGTTGAAGCCTATATGGCTAGAAAGCTGTATGCATTTCATATTAATCTGTGTATGCTTATTAAAAGTGAAGATAATTTAAAAATTAGAAATAACATTGAGGGTGCCATTGGAGGTATCCATGGGCATCATGGTACATGTGAGTGCTGTGTTGGGGACCCATGTGTAAAGACATCATTTTTAATTTCAATTTCCTGGCTTTGTAGAACTTGAGCCAACATGAGATTCCCTTAACTTTGGTCATAAACCAGCAGTTTAAAAAAAATCATTGAATAATATTTGTGTTTGCTTACAAATAAACAAGTTGAGCTTTTATAGGCGAGGGAACAATTTAAACCCTCCAAAAGAGAATTGAAATCTACTGCTCCCACATGTGATCTCTGGGGTAATAGCTGGCTGTAACCTGAGAAACTTACAGGGCTTACAGCACTCTTCTCAATGAGGCATTTATTGTGTGTTCATCATTTCTTACTCACAATTGTTTATAATTTCTTTAGATAATGTCATGACCCCCAAGTTTGCTTCTATGTCTAATGGGCACTTTTAGTGAGTTGTTCAGATCAGGGAAAATGCAGTATTCAACATAAAGTGAAATAAACTCCCCTTTTCACGTGTATGTATGCTGTTCCACTATACTACACTGCCACCTAGAGGATATGTTGTTGAAAAGCTAGAAAGGAAAGTGTAGTGCTTGGAACTCAGTTTAGCAATGAACTCAAAGGTGGATCCAGCAGATTAATACCTAACAGCCTCAGCAGAGAAGTTCTGTTTGCAGTGCCACCTCCTCTGTGTGTCACTCAGATTGCTCTGTATTGTTTTTTAGTTTATTTATTGCATAGACTACTAGATTACAAGGGAGCGGGAAAGGCATATCCTCTTCAAAACACCTTCCAGTTTCCAGCTATTTCCAAGTCATTATGGGCCCCATAACTGCCAGGGCCATTAAGGCAGCCCCAGGAAGGGAACTTCTGGCCCATTAGCTCCCTCCTGTTCAATCTTCCAACAACGCATTAAAGGTCTATTGTTACTGGGCTGCTTCTCTTATGTTTCTCACTAACTTGACTGTTTCAATGCAACCTTGGCATGCGGTATGTTGGATCATTAGATCCACATGGAGGAGGCATACTGGCACTTCAAGACACTGCAGAGTGGAAAAGGAAATGAATTTTAGATTTCGGCCATAAAGATGCCTTTCCTTGCTGGATTAATGAAGCATCAGCCTGCACAGTCATCTGGGAAACAGATACTGTTAAAGCGCCTGTGGATGCACTGCATGTAGATTCAGGAAAAGTCTGGCTCCTACTTCTACGCACCCTCTAGGGATCCGAGAGGTGTTGTGGCAAAAGCAAGATCACCCCTTTCACAGCAGTGATTCCTTGCAGGGAAAGCAACGTTATTATGCAGACACGCTTGTAGCTTTCATTAGCCTGCAGGCGTGTTGGACTACAATCCCCATCATTCCCAGTCAGCATGGACAAGACTGATGAGACTAGTAGTCCCACCACATCAGAGGACTTAATTAGAAAACAATGCCTAAAAATGACCAGGAGCTGTGGGGCTAGGCTGTCCAAATACCAAATACAGTTTGTCATTTAGAAAATGTCATTTTGTTGTTATAACCTTTATTTCCTGCCTTTTTTCCCCTTGCAAAGAACTCAATGGGGCTTACACAATCATGTTACCGTCATAACAACCCTGTGAGGTGGGTTCAGCTGAGAGTGAGTGACTAGCCAAAGTCACGCCAAGCGGGGCTACAACCAGGAACTCCCAAGTCAGTCCACCACTTTAACCCACTCCGCCACACCGGCTCTTAAGCAGTGGCTGCTGCTTTTTCCTTACCACTGCATGGCAATTTGTACCAGTTGAAAAAAATCTCTTTTGTAAAGCTAAAGTGGTGCACTATTGTTATACCAGTCTAAGCATCATGTTTTCTCAAGCATGCTGGGAATTGTGGCTTGTGGGGCGACCCAAAAAACCCAGGAATTTATTTATAAAAAATTGTTTATTTATTTTTACATGTTCACATTTCTGTCACCTTCAAAGTACTCTCCATTTGATGCAATATACCTATCATTTTTCCACTGCTCAAAACAGGTTTTGAACTCATAAATTTTGATGCCTTTTAGTGCTTCTGCTGTTTTTTTTCTTTCACCTCTTCTAATCGGCAAAATGTTTTCCTTTCAGAACTTTTTTTTCTGGGGGGAAAAAGTTGCACAGGGAGAGATTGGGTGAATAGGGAGGGTGCGGCGCAAGGGTATGCCATTTTTGATCAAAAATCGCTGAACACTCAGCTGAACAAAATTTCACCATCGCATGTTGTTTGTGTAAATCAGCCAACATGAAACAGGCAAACTCTTTGAAAAAGTCTCCAAAACAGGCCTCACTGAAGCAGAATGCAGCCTCTCACAATGACCCAGCTGGGCACACACGCGGATGGGCTCCTAGAACACTCTCCTAGCCGGGGAAGCCTGCAAGAAAAGGGGCCTGCCCTCCGGAAGATAATTCCCGGGCTTTTTGGGTCCCCCTTCATATTTTTCTTTTTGACTAGAACGCTGAGAGCCATCAATCAGAGCCAGGTCAAAAAATGAGCCTAAGTAGGCAGTCATATATAAGAAGTAAACAACCTGGTGCCTTCGAGCATCCATACAGCCCAGGAATCTGTGATCAGTACCAGAACGGAGCTCACAGATACCACACCCCTACAGCCCTGGCATTCTCTGTTCTTGTGTTTGTGTGTGGGGCAGGGAGGCACCGAAGACAACTGGGTGTTGGAAACCCTTGGTCACTGATGGCCAGAAATCTTCGAATAGATTTATGCAGCTTCTGCCTCCCGCTGGACTGCAATGTGCCCAGATTTTCCACCTGACTGGTGGCAACCTACCGCAATTCTTACTTGGCAAAATCCTTGGAAAGAAGGGAGTCCACCAGTACGGGAAGTCCACCCTCCTCCAGTAAGCCTGACCAACTGCCTTTAAAGAGCCTGGAAGCATTCTGCTTCCCAAGATCTCTTTGTTGGGAATTATGAGTAATCAGAGCACAGAAAGGGGGTATTAGCCGGCATGTGTTCTTTTTAGATTTCTGTCTGGTTTTTCTCCCCTGCAGTTTAAACTAAAGGCAGGTTTGGCTGCTAATTAGATTTCTTCTTGGCCAGGAATGGGTGTTCCTTGCTGGTTCTTGAATTAGAAAACTGGAGGGTGTCCAAGTTCGGCGGTAGAACTCTGGACTACCTTGAAAGGCTCAAAAATGAAGTAAGATATTGCACTCCTCACTGGCACTACTAGTCAAACCAAGAAGCATCGTCAAAAGTAACACCCAGTGAATTGAATACTCGGCCTTGACTGAAAGTAGAGTCCATGTTATTCCCTTACCATATGGCCATGTCCTCTTCAGGCCATGAAGTGATATGCAATGAACAGTGATATGCAATGTGCCAGAGTTTAGGGCCAGTTTAAGGTTGCCAAGTCCAGACTAAAAGAAGGACTGCATGGAAGAGGAAACTCTTGCCAGTTACATCCCTGCTGCAATCAGAGTGAAATTCCCCTCTCCCAGGCAACTGTAGAAAGGCATCTCTGAGAGCACTGGAGTGGTTAGAAATGTTGGGCTATGGAGGAGACTCCAGTTCCAATCCCCACTCAGTAGTGTAGCTTGGCCAGTTTAGATTTTAGCTGGGATGGTCTCATGGGGGAGTCCCCTTTGGATAGCCTCGCTATCCTGCTTCCGCTGTGAAGCACAACATTGGGATGTCTTTTCTGGCCCCATCTTCTACTTCTGTGTTTGTGCTATATTGGAGCCAGATAAAGACACCAAGAAGAAATCTGTTTGCCAGCACTGATAAAAAAAGGAGAAATACTGTGCACATGTGCAGTTTTGCATTCTAGACTCTCTGAAATCATAGCTCTCATAATGCTAGAACCTGGGCTCATCCCATGAAGCAGATGGGTAGAAGCTTCATGACAGGTAAAACGAAGAACTTCTTCGCTGAGTGCTTGGAATTCCCAATGGAATTCATTTCCACAAGGTATTGCGATGGCCACCAATCTGGACATCTTTAAAAGGGGCTTGAGCAAATGCATGGAGGAGAAACCTATCATTAATGACTAGTCCTGCTGGCTATATCTTATCTCAGGTATGAAGGACAGTCTGTCTACCTATGCACAGCGGTTGCTGGGGAACAGGGCCAGTGGGTGCTGGATGAGGCTGGGGCAGCACTCAAGTCCTGCTTATGGGCTGCCACTACCCTTCCCTCCACACTGTTGCATCTCCTAGCCCAGCCCCTCATGGGTAAACTTTTCCCGTAATTTTGAACTCCTTGGAAGAAAGGTGAGACAGAACTTGAATAAATAAATCCTAATACATCACTCTGCTGTTGGAGTTGGTTGCTGTGTCTTTTCTGGCAGGGCTCCTATGTAGAACCATGCTTGACTAAGATTCAAAAGTGTTTGCTATTTTCTTCTATTTACAAGAGGAGTTCTCTTTTATTTCTTTCCTTCTTTTCTCTCCCGCCCTTCAGTTTACTATGAAGGTCTCTCAGGTGTTACCTATGCCAGCACTGCTGTGTTGGGGAAAAGCAGCCCCGCTTGAATTTCTGCCTGTCACACCAATCTTATGAAGGCACAGAGTTACACATTTGCAAAAATAATCTAAAAAGTCTCTTTCTCCCTCTATTTCTATATCGTTGCACTGTAAAACGTGCTTCTGTTGCATGAGTGGCTGAAGTTTATCTCTGCTTAGGAGCTGCTTGCCACAGGTATGCAACAGGCCAACAGTAAAAAGAGGTAGAAGTTCTCCAGGTTGATGAGGAAAGGCTGGGAACAGGTGGGGGCTCTTTAGCTTAAGCTGGGGAGGCAGCTGTGCAGAGAAAGTGGGAGCTGTTTTTGACAGAAATCCTAGGGGACATGCCATACTGGGAATGAATAAAGGAAGAATTAGTGCTCTTTCAAGATACACTTGGGGAAGAGAGTGAAGTGGCAAGGGGACAATCCTATGATGGCTGGCACTGCCTGGATGGGCAGTTTAGGATCCCAGCTCCAGTCCAGCCGGAATTCCAGCTTTCGAATGCCCTCCCTCCACAGTGCATTTCCTTCCATGGTGGTGGATCGGAGGTCATGAGACTGGCCTCAGGGCAGGTGTGGAGGGGGGCTTCTGAGGGGTAGGTAGAGAGGGGCAAGGCACTGCCATCCTACAAGGAATCCTGGCAGTACTCCAGCTTTTCTCTTTGACAGCTGCAGCAAACCCCTTAGACCAGGGGTCTCAAAATCAGCTTACCTGGGGGCCGCTGGAAGTAGAGTCTGGGTGAGGCTGGGCCGCATCAAGTATTCCACCACCGCGGTGGTGGCGGGCTGCTCATCCCGCATCGCTCCCAGAGGCCGGCCCAGGCGCCGCCGGTGCTTTGAAGGCCGCAGGGCCCCTCCCCCGTGCCCCGCCCCTCCCGGCAATTGGCCCGTGGGCCGCGAGTTTGAGACCCCTGCCTTAGACTCTGCTCTTCTACCCCAGATTGGATGTTCAGTGCAATCCACTTCTGCTGGCGCTGGCTGTGTCAGCGGACAGCTCAAGCATGGCTTCCATAGAAATAGAATGTCTGCAGCTATTTACAGGGGCTTCTAACTTTTTAGAGCAATCTCCAGCTGCTTCTTAATGATCCCAAGGAAAGGTCAACCGCATTGGTTAAGCACTCTCATTAGCCAGCAGGAATGTCTGTTTCCATCTCTATCTTCTTGTTTGAATACAGTTTGTCTAAATAAGCCCTCCAAGACTGCTGCCCTCCAGATCTGTTAGGCTTGTGAAGGGGTTAAGGCAAGAAGTTCTTATCTTGGTTTGTGTGAAGTGTTCTGCTCTTCCCCCAGAACAGGATGTGCTATGCAGAGGCCTTGAAAAGGCTTGGGAGGAACAGAGACTTTTGCAATAAGTTCTTTGTGAATGTATGGGCTCAACTTACAAGAAGACAAACTACAAAAACTCTCTTAGCATCATCAGCTTTAATTCTTCAAGTTCCTGGGAGGTTGCTGCCTTTTCCAGCTACTTGAAACTATGCACTGCCTTAATGAAATTAATAATAATTAATTCATTTAGGGCACACTTAGCTACAAGTTCATGCAGGGGAAAAGCCCAAAAGCTCCCAGCATGCCCCAGCCAGTGTAGCAGATTATCTCCATGGGAAGGATGTTCACTTCCATTAATGGGGTGCCAGCACTGAAAAGTCCCTTTTCCTAGTTTGCATACAGTAAATAGAAGGCACTTTGAGAAGAGCCCTTAAGATGTGAGCAGGCTGGTATCCCAAGCCATTTATAGGTCAAGCACCATTACCTTGACTTGGACCTGGCAGCAGACACAACCAATGTGAAATCCATTAGGATAAGTATGTGGTGATGCCATCTGTACCTGGTTTAAATATTTCTATAAAAGTCTTATAGATTTTTTTGGTAAATGTATTTTAATATTTGTAAACCATTCAGAGATGTTTAAAAGCATGGTAAGAAATCCAGAAATTTTTGAGATACTAATCTAGCTGTATTTACATTCTAGCAGTCTCATTCTACACGAGTGTTGTGTCCTAGTCTCAGTATGGCAGTGGGTACTAATGGTTACAGACAGAATCAGATCAGAAGTGGTTCAGAAGGGTTTGGAGCTTCCTTCAGTTGTGAGAAGCTGGGACCTAATATTATTTATTCATTCAATGGCAAGGGGTGTGTACGTGCACGGCAGGGGTTGGATTGGGCTTAGCCTGAAGAATGTCAGAGTAAATATGTGCTTACCTCTGTCAGTTTTCTCAGGGGAATGCAAGGGAAGCTGCTAGACTGACCTTGATGAATGTTCCTCCTCTACTTATGCAAGGTAATAGCCTCTCAGTGAGAAACTAGCAGAACTATTTTGAAGTGGAAAAGGATGGAACAGAAATACACTGTCTGGCAAAGGGCTCATTGACTGGAAAATTTTGCATATCAATGAGAGTGTTAGGACGTGTGTTATCACAGCCCTGTCCTTGCTTTGAGGCAGATGTTCAAGCTCCAAAGAATACCCTCTTTTGGGCTGTCCATCTTTCATTGCACATCTTTACAGCTTGTAACCCTTCATCTTTAGGACTTCCCTGCAGTTCAGTTGTGAGAACTCTTCCCCATCTAACCACACAACAGCCCTGTGAGGTAGGTTAAGCTGAGAGACAATGACTGGGCCAAAGACTCTGAGTGAGCTTCATGGCCAGTGTAGACTACAAGATGGATCTCCCGAGTCTCAGTCCAACCCTCGAACCAGAGCCTGGGCTTCAGAGAGGGAGGCGCCAAAATTACCGTAACAGATAAATAAGGCAGAACTGATTTTGAGGTTCCCCTTGATCATCTTTGCTTGTTTGGTGTTCATTTTTTGGTTTTTTGGAAAAAGGAGTTTGAGCAATGCATTCATTTTGATCAACAATGTTCTACACAAGGTAGCAGAGCCTTGCTTCCATTCTGTCCACATCTTAGGTATTGCCAGGAGATGTTAAACCATGCCTTTTCAGTCTTGAGGACTAGAAACTTAATTATCAAATTTGAAAGATGACTCAGGTAGTTGAATTCTCTACCCAGTACCACACAATGCAGACAACAACTACACAGTCCTGCCTCTGAATTCTTCTGGAGCAGAAACACTTTCATATTCTGTACCTTGCATGTTAGCAGTACTACCTGTGCAGGTTCCAGGTTTTTGAAGGCCCAAAAAGAGATAACCTCAAAGGGCAAGTACAGCTTCTCAGTACCCCTGTTACCAAGGGCTCCTCTTTCTTTTCACAGTGGCCACTTTGCTGGCTTGACAGTTAGAGAGCCACGAAGCAAGCAGGCAGTGGCATCAGCTCTTCCTTCTTACCACCAGCATTCTCTGGGCTGGAGAGAGAGGCAAGTAGGCAGGCAGGCTGCAAAGAGGAAGAGAAGCAAGTCTGGGGCGGGGGGGGGGGGGAGCTGGCCCCTGCTGGGGTGTGGGTCCTGAACAGGTGCCCAGCATTGTTGACCCTTGGCGCTGGGCTTGAGCGCTACCTAAAGGGCAGCAGTGATGACCTAGGTTCCATTTCTAGGATGAGATATTGTGGTTCAAGCAGGCTGGAAGCCATGCAACCGGATCTGGAAATACCATTTCAGTACCAATTGTGGTCCTGAGTTGGTAGGAGATGCCACTCTGCCTTTCCTCTACATCATATCTAAGTAGCACTGTTGTATACAGAGAAGGTGAATTGAACCTTGTCCTGAATGGGGTTGCACTCCCTCCTAGGGACAAGGTCCGCAGCTTGGGAGTGCTCCTCGACCCGGAGTTTTCACTTGAAGCTCAGGTAACAGCAGCGGTGAGGAGCGCTTTCCTCCAGCTTCGGCTGATTCATCAGCTGCGCCCCTACCTGGAGTATGACTGCCTCGCAACAGTGACTCATGCACTGGTGACTTCCCGTCTTGACTTCTGTAACGCGCTCTACGTGGGGCTATCCTTGAAGACGGTCCGGATACTTCAATTGGTTCAAAATAGAGCTGCCAGGCTGCTGACGGGGACTGGACGTTATGTTCACATGAGTCCAGTTCTCCGTCAGCTTCACTGGCTCCCCATTGAAGTCCAGGCCCAATTCAAGGTGTTGGTGATGACCTACAAAGCCCTAAACGGCTTGGGTCCTGGTTACCTGAAGGAGCGCTTACATCCATATATGCCCAGCCACCCCCTGAGATCAGTGGGAGAGGCCCTCCTCCGGGAGCCCTCAGTGAAGGAAATTAGGAGGGTGGTTACTCGGAGGAGCCTAAGCGGTGGCACCTAAGTTATGGAATGCGCTCCCCAGAGAGGTCCGCCTGGCGCCGTCGTTATTTGCTTTTCGGCGCCAAAGACCTTTTTATTTAAGCAGCATTTCAAATGTTAATACCATGGAAATTTTATTTGGCCAGGGCGGCTTATTTTATTCTAATATATATATTTTAATTGCCATTGTTTTAATTTGTTGAGCATTTTATTATATGTTGTGAGCCGCCCCGAGGCTTCGGCAAGGGGCGGCATAGAAATGTTTTAATAAATAAATAAATAAATAAAACAGAATCCTGTAAATACACATGAGGAAATCATGCGTCCTTTTGCCTTTAGAAGGAATGCCCCCTTCTCCTCGCTCTAAAATGCAGCAGCAGCAACCACCTTGCACCAAGCGCTGTTCCTGCACAGAACTGGAAGGTCAGGACATCATCTAAAACACCCTTGTCAACAGCAATGTATAGAAAAAAACATTACTGTGGAAAATTAAATCCCTGTTGCAGAGTGCAGAAAACTTTTGCTCTGGTTTGGATCTTTCCTAGAGCCAGAAGGAGCTCTTTTCATATTTATGAGGTTAGATCCCTCCCTCTCCTCCTCATTTGCTGGTGTCATTTGTGTGAATGTTTTGAATGGCGCTCGGGAATCCCGACATAATGTAGGAAGGGCTTTTTATTCTAATCTTCCACCTGGAGTTAGGCCTAATTGAAGTCGGTGAGCCTTACTCCTAAATATATCAAGACGCGTGTATTAGCCTCTGAGTGTAACGAGCACAGACATCCTTGTTCTTCTCAACTCTGCCCCCGAATGCAAATCTCTAGCTAGCAAGAAAGAAACACTGAACCAGCAGAAGGGAATGTTTCTTAGTCCCCGAACGTAACTGCTTTCTATCATCTCTGCGCGAAAGAGGGATTCCCTAGAAGCAACTTCCTCGCTAGACCCTCCTTCTCCCCCTCCAGAAATCAGACACCAGGATTTATAATCACTCCCCCTTTTAGGAAAAAGCCTCTCTGCATTTCCCCTTTGAGAGCACTTTCTTTTCTCTCTCTCTCTCTCTTTGTGCATTAATTTTCACAGTCCTTGGCCATGCAACTTGACCGTTTTTCTTTCAGCACAGGGTGCCTTTAAATAAAGCAGGCGCTGCTCAGTTTCCTGCAGCTAAAACATGTCATGTATCCAGAGAAACTGGATTGCAAATTTTTCCTTTTGGGTTCACCTCCTTAATGTCCAGGCGTTGTGCTATGGTAGGAATCCTCCACCGGGCAGCTTTGTCTTTCCAGACAAGAGGCAAGGTCAGTGGCTTCTCTTGTTTTTAATTAAAACAGCTGCATTTTGCAGATGAAAACGTGGCATCTTTGTTCCACATGCCTGCGTCCTTGCTCGTATGCAGATAACAAGGGCCCCGTTCGTAAGTAACCCTCTAGTTTCATCTTTTGCACAGTGCGGCTCACCTCTTTCTCTTTGCACTGACTCGCTTCTTATATGCAACTCTCATTTTTCTGTCCAGCCACAGCAACTTTGCTTCTAGAGACAGAGGCATTCTGGGCTCTTACAATACTGGGACAGCTACATCCAGCCCGAAGACTGTGGGATAGTCCAGGAAATGCAAGGTTTCCTCGAGTTGGCTTATGCCACGTTCTTGCAGTCAGGCCGTTTGCATGTTTAAGCCATTCCTAAGCTCTGCTTTGAAAGCAACTAATGCTAATAATCATTATTCGTGGTGAGATGTATTGCTGTTCTTTTCCCCTCTGCGGGTTGGTTTTCCACACTCTCCTTTAATAAGCTAGTTTTTCTTGTAGTGCTCATGACAATAGTAACCACTCCTACTAAATGAACAAATATAGTTTACTCTGCTTCCCCTGTCGTCCTATTTTCCATTATTTAAAAAGAAAGGAAGGAAAAATGCATTGCAGTTCAGGCAATTTAGTCATAGTACCAACCACAGAAGAAAAAGGTATGTGGGGAGCTTTGGAGAAAAGCCACTTACGAAAGCAAAGGGCTCTGCCATCTGAATTCAGATTCAAGAAAAGCAAAATAAGTGTAATGCTTTATGCAGATGAAGGCTACTTGCATATGCCCTGCAGTTTGCTCATAACCTCATGCTTCCTGCCCAAGGAGCCATGCTGTCATTTGATGTCCTACCCTGTAAGATCTGGAGATTATATTTAACTCAGAGTGCTGGCATTTTAGCAGGCCCCCTCACAGTCTTTCAAGAACACATTTAGCAACCCTAATATCTTTCAGGCCTGGGTGCCCGGGATGGCATTTGGGGATGTCACTGGAGTTGTAGTGACTCGGGGCCTGTGCTTGGGTCCAAACGATGGTGGGTGACTTCTGATCCTCCTATTGGCCTTTGGGATGCCACGGGTTTTGATCTTTTCCCTTAAGCTTTTCAGAGCAGCTCCGCCATACTGTTAGGCAAGGTCATTCTGAGATTTGGGCTGAGAAGTCATCGGTGTGGATGGCAGGCAGGGTTCCCTCTCTTCCAACTCCAAGGAAGCGGTCAAAATCCTGAATACATTTTGAATATGGGCATTCTAGAGTGAAAAGGCTAAAGCTTCACCCTGACAAGGTTACATGCACAGCCTGATTAAGGCATCCTTCACCTTCATTGCAAGGGGGAGGCACAGAAGAGAAGGCAGCAGCTGCTCCCTCGGGGAATTCCCAGTGGGAGGGAAGCAGTGTGCGGGGAACTCCCCTTCTTAACTGCAAACACAGATTGGAGATAACAAGGGGATTCTTCTTTCCACCCTCCCCCAAAGCCTCTGATGACCTTGAGACAAAGGAGTGGGGCTGGGGAAAGCCCTTCAGGAAGGGAGTGGGTGGGGCCTTCAGAAGATGCCCAAATCTCCATGGTCTGAATGGGTAATCTCCACAGGCTGCAAGATGGCCACCCATAAGACAGGTCGTCGAGGCCCCATCGGTGCGGGTGTTCAAAGACAGGCTGGACATGCACATGGTGGGCATGTTGTGAGCGGAGCCAGCTGGAGCCGGGGGTCAGACTAGATGGCCCGGGA
>NW_025335606.1:14267695-14275714 GCF_004798865.1 Varanus komodoensis
AGATCTCAAGGGGTGGGCAGGCGTATATGGACGTAAGCGCTCCTTGAGATCTGCGGGAGAGGCCCTTCTCCGGGAACCCTCCGTGAAGGAAATTAGGAGGGTAAGTACTCGGAGGAGGGCTTTCTCTGTGGTGGCGCCCAATCTATGGAATGCGCTCCCCAGAGAGGTCTGCCTGGCACTGTCGTTATTTGTTTTTTGGCGCCAGGTGAAGACCTTTTTATTTAAACATCATTTTAATTGTTAATATTATTTGCTTATTTTATCTGGCCAGGGTGACTTATTTTATATTGTTAATTTGTTTTTTATTTTTAATGTATTATATTTTAATTTATGTTGCGAGCCGCCCCGAGGCTTCAGCGAATGGGGCGGCATAGAAATGTTTTAAATAAATAAATAAATAAATAAATAAATAAATAAACTTTCCTAGTCTCCATTGATAAAAAAAGAAGCTGGAACAAACCCACTGGCTTTATTTAATTATAGTATTTCAAACATTTCTCACCTCCCTTTGCAGCATGAGTATCCAAGGTAGCTTGCAGTACTTAAAAATATCAATAAACAGATAGCGAAGATGAAACCAAGTACAGCAACATCATCTCATCTTCCAGAGTTAAGCATAATATTGATGCGACACAGCAAGATAGTATTCATTGGGTGTCATAATGATGATAATGCAGACAGATATGCCACATTTATTGTGGTATGTTTTTTTATGACATAAGAGCAGTAAAAGATTTATCAAAATGATAATAGCATCCATCCCTTGGCAATCCACAAAAGGCATTCCAAGGTAGCTGTGAGGTCACAAAAAAGCCCTTTTGCAGTGTTGCTAAAGGCAGAGGCATGGGTACAGCTTCAGGGAGAGATCTGTGGGAATGGGAACGTCAGTATGGGGGTCAGCAGACCTTCAGAGACACTTTCCGCAAGCCATTTTGAGTGTTACAGATTAACACTTTGAACTCAAACACAAACAGAATGCAAATTTTTCAACACAGGTCATCACCTACAGGTCCTGAATATCTTAAGGACTCCATCTTATTTAAGCCACCTTGGGTTCCTTGAAGAGGGAAAAGGTGGGATATGAATATAATAATTATAAGACATAAGTAAGAAATAGACCTCCCTAGATCAGCCTTCATGTCAGTTGCATTCCTCAGATCAGGCCTCTCACTGCATTCTGTCAGTGTGGGAGTGAGAAGCCCAGTTGCTGTTGAAAGCAGGGCCTTTGTGGTGATTGCCCCGGCACTAAGAAACAGTGAAGTGGTGTGACACTGTGACCTTGTGGCTGCATTGCAGGAGGAGTTACAGCATCAACCCTCTAGGGCTCCCCAGAAGGCCATGCCCCTTCCTCTGACCCACCCCCTTCTTCCAACCATGGATTGTTTGCTGGTTCCCAGCTTTGAGCAGCTGTCTGCCCTTCCTTCTAAAAGGCACAATGTATCTGCTAGTGTCTACAGCAGGGGTCTCAAACTCGAGGCCCGCAGGCCAATTGCCAGGATGGGTGGGGCACGGGGGTGGGGCCCTGTGGCCTTCAAAGCGCCAGCAGCACCTGGACCGGCCGCGGGATGAGCGGCCCACCACCACCGCGGTGGTGGAATACTTGATGCGGCCCAGCCTCACCCAGACTCTACTTCCAGCAGCCCCCAGGTAAGCTGAGTTTGAGACCCCTGCTCTACAGGCAGTGAGAACATTAAGTTTCAATGACTTGCTTCAGACTGCACAGTAACTAACACTCAAGCATTGAGTGTGAGTTGTGAGTTGTCATTGATTAATGGGTTGTTGTTGAAATGTGGCTTAAACCAGCTGAGATAACAAACCATGGTGAATTATCCAGAACCCAAAGGAAAACCATGGATTTTGTTCATGGGTTGTTTGTGATTAATTAGCCATGGCTTGTTAGCACAGCTGGTTCAACAACAATCCAAGGACTGACAGCTTTGCATGCTCAACCCGTACTCAACCCAAGAGTGGGTTATCCTGTTATTGGAATACAGTCAATATGTTGAGCGGGGGGATGTTTTTTTTTCTTTTTTTCTTTTCCTTTTGGCATTCAGGCCTACACACTGCTGGAAACACAGTCCTGAGAGCTTCACTAAAATAAAATTCCACCCTCAGGCTAAAAGGCATTTCCCACTTCTAGATTCCAGTTACTCAGGTGGATCCACAATTGGCTACAGAACTGAACTCAAGGAGTGCTCATCAATGGGACACTCTCAGACTAGGGAGAGGGAACAAATGCAGTGCTGCAAGGTTCAGTCCTGGGCCCAGTGCTCTTCAGCATTTTTATTAATGATTTGGATGAGGAATTGCAAGGAATGATGATCAAATCTGTAAATGACACAAAACAGGGTGGGATAGCTAATACCTTGAAAGACAGGGGGAAAAGGCAAGGTAATGTTGATAGTTTGGGGTACTGGGCTGAAAAAAGTGGAATGGAATTAAATCGGGACAAATTCCAAGTTCAGCACCTAGGAAAAATTAGCCAAATGCATAGTGCAAGATGGGGAATACTTCGCTCAACAGAACAGCAAGCAAGAAGGTTCTTGGAATGGTTGCAAATCACAAGCTGAATAGGAGTCAACAATGTGGTGTGACTGCATAAAAGGACTAATCCTATTTTGGGCTGCATGAATAGAAGTATCACTTCCAATCACATGAAGTACTAGTTCCTCTTTACTCAGGGCCCCTTCTTGACCCTTTCAAACTCTACTCTTCTATGATTCTCTTCTGGGTTAGGGTGAGGGTTAGAACCTGGCTATAGGTACAGCTGGACTGGGTAGACTCTGAGAGTCAGCAGGCACTGTTTTTATTGGATTTGTGGGTAGATGTGTTAGGAGTTGTATTTATCCTGCATGCTATTGTATTTGCATTCATTTAACTTGTGTTTAAATGTTTTTTTAACTACATTTAAAAATTTGCAAAGTTACATACTTGAGAAATCCATCATTACACTTCATTGTTCGGAAGCCATGGGCTTTGCAGGGAGTGTGTGGGTGCTGACCCATTTTTAAACATCTGTTCAACTATACCAAAGGTAAGGAAAATGCAATGCTATTTGCAGTAGCAGTTCCTAATCTCTCTTAAAAGAAGCACCATATCAAGCTGACATGTCTTCTTTGCTTGATAGAAAGTCCTTTGCTTGAAAGAAAGTCATGAAGACTTGCAATTAGTTGGATGGCAATGAGAAAGGAATTCTGCACATTTTGAAACAGCCAGTTCTTTTTTTCCCCATAATGCAGAAAGTTGTCCTTCAGTTTAAACTGTGATTCATTGCATTGTGACTTGTGAGTGCAATCGTATGTATGATTGGACAGAAAAAAAGTAGTTTTTCTGTCTAAACATGCATAGGATTACTTTCTAAGGCAGCAACAACCTATCTGGAGTTAGCCCCATTTAACTCAGTGGGGCTTATTTCTGAGTAGGCCTGCCTATGGTTGAATTGTAAAACAGACTATAGAGTGATAGTGAAAGGAAGTTGCAACAGGTACTTGAGGGAGATATTTAACATGAATAAAATAATAGTTCATTGCTTCTCTCCCCGCCCCCAACCCCCAAATTGCTGCATGAGGATTTCTTTTCCAAGTTTCGGGAAGATGCATTCAAAGCAGGGTGGGTGGAATGCTGGAATGCTGAAGTCCTCTGCTGAACAACTCACGTGGAGCTTTGCATGTTAAGTTTACACGTACAAGACCCAATAAGCTGAGCATCGGTTCCTTTTCAGCTGCAGGGGAAAGGGGCGTGGGCTCCGTTTAGATTTGCATTGGAAAGTGTCGCCAGAAACCTCGAAATCGGCGAAAAGGAAGGCGGAATTCAAAGAAGAGGGGGAGAGAAAGAATGCTCTGCTCGGGCAGGGGCGTTCCGTGGGGCAAATTATTACAGCCATTTCAGCGCCAGCCCCGCTCGCGTCCCCCGTTTGCTCGATTTCAGTACCCTGGAGAGCTCTAGGAGCGCGTTGCTGCGCGCGCACCTTAAAGCCCGACGGCGGGGGCCGAAAGACGAGAGAATTACGTCGGAGGGGAAGAAGGGCTGGCTTGAACCTGCTGATCCACAAAAGCAGGCGAGCCGTCCTCTTCGAGCGGCTTCCCGGGGACGCTGGAGCTCGAGTTCGCCCGGCTCTGCAGCCAGGCAGCGGCGGCCGGAAGGGACCGGCGACCAGCTCAGCCGGGCGGCGGAGGGAGGCCGGGGCGCTTTCTCGCCAACGCTCGGCGGTCCGGCGGGTCTCCTGGTTCTCCGCTGCCTGCGGATCTGCGCCGCTCTGCCTTACTCTGCGCTGCTCTTTTCTCCCGCCCTACCCATGTGCCTTCACCACTTGCTCCAGAAGGAAGACCGGCCGTGAGTATCCTTCAAGCACCAGCACCATCCTTTGCCCGTTCTTTGCCGAGGACTTTGCAGAAGTCCAGTAACGATCCTGGTGAAGACTCCTAGGTTTTGGATGCACTTCTGTGCTGGAGCCTGGGAAGAGCGTTCCTCTGCCTTCCAGTTGCATCCTTCTAAGTGGGACAGTTAGTGGAGGGAGGGGGAGGCGAAAGGTTCCATCTGCCATGGGATGGATGCCCCTTGTGAATACAGCTACTGCCCACTAGCAGCTAGCATGAAGGAAGCGGAGCCAGAAGAATTCCTGGATTCTTTCCCCAGCCTCCGAGGGGAAAAGCTGTTCTTTGGCAACGGGACCAACGAGTCCCTGCAGGAGCTTTGGAGAAGCTTCCTCAACCTGGAGGTAGCCGATGGACTGCAAGGGGGCACTTCTGTGGTCCTGCGGATCTTCATCTCCATCATCTACTCGGTGGTATGTGCCCTTGGCCTGGTTGGCAACATGCTGGTGCTCTACCTGATGAAGAGCAAGTGGAGAAAGTCCTCCATCAACCTCTTTGTGACCTGTTTGGCGGTGACCGATTTCCAGTTTGTGCTGACGTTGCCCTTCTGGGCTGTGGAGAATGCTCTGGACTTCACCTGGCTCTTTGGCAAAGCCATGTGCAAGATCCTCTCCTACATGACTGCCATGAACATGTACGCCAGTGTCTTCTTCCTGACTGCCATGAGCGTCGCCCGCTATCAAGCAGTAGCCTCAGCCCTGAAAACCCGGCGGCAAGGAGGGCTCTTGGGGGGCTGCTCTTCGGCCAGATGGCTCTGTGTCCTTATATGGCTCTTGGCCATTCTCGCCTCTCTACCCAACGGCATCTTCTCCACCACTTCCACCATCTTCAGTGAAGAATTCTGCCTTGTCAGGATCCCTGATAGCCAAGGCAACAACACACAATTCTGGCTAGGACTGTACCATGCCCAGAAGGTGCTTCTGGGTTTTGTGTTGCCGTTGGGCGTCATCACCCTTTGTTACCTCTTGCTGGTGCGCTTCATCAGCGACCGGCACGTGGGTGCCAGCTCCCACGGCCCCAGTACGAAGCGCCGTTCCAAGGTGACCAAGTCGGTTACCATTGTGGTGCTGTCCTTCTTCCTTTGCTGGCTGCCCAACCAGGCACTGACCACCTGGGGCATCCTCATCAAGCTCAACCTGCTGCACTTCAGCCCTGGGTACTTCCTCTCCCAGGCGTACCTGTTCCCCATCACCGTGTGCCTGGCACACTCCAACAGCTGTCTCAACCCCATCTTCTACTGTCTCATGCGCAGGGAGTTCCGCAAAGCCCTCAAGAAACTGCTGTGGCGGATCGCATCTCCCTCCGTCGCCACCATGCGCCCCTTCACCGCCACCACCAAGCCTGAGCAGGAGGAGCAGGCGCTGCATGCCCTGATGCCCGTGAACCCTGTCGGGGGTCCTGCCGCCGCCACTCCTCCCAGTGCAGCAGTAACCCTGCCTGACATCCTCTCCTATCCCCCCGGGGTGGTTGTGTACAGCAGCTTGCCCACCAGCACCTCCGCAGAGCTGCACTGCTAAGCCTAAGGGGCTTCGGCGTGGAGGAGGGCTGCGAGCATTTCCTGTGCCCAGGGTCAGTAGAGGGACGGGTTGCTGTGCCGGGTTGCACCTGGATCTCCCCCACGGCGGGTTGGGGGGCAGGGAAATATCTGTGGGGCTGTGCTGCTTGGCGAAACTGTTCTGTTCCCAAGAGGAAGGGGGGGGGATGGGAGGAAGGAGGAGGAAATGTGTAGCAGGGCGTCGCATAATTCAGGAAAGAAATCCATGGTGTTTGGAAACTGCTGGTGCAACTGCATGCCGAATTCTTCGCTTCCAGTCACTCGTCACTCCCCCTGTCTCAAAAACATGGGTATTGTGGGGGTCAGAAATGATCAGAAAGGGAAAACTGAAATGCTAAGGGGGGTGGAGCAGTTCTCCTAGGAGGAAAGGGACAACAGTTTGGGGATGTTTGGCTCGGGAAGAAAAGGCAAGTTTGGGGAGGCGTAATGGGAATATGTGCACAGAGGGGAAACTGTGCAGAGGGAGATACTTTGCTCCCTGCCTCATAATATCAGGCACCAGGCTGATCCAGTGAGGCAGCCTGGGATGACAGCCAGGCTCCGTAAAAGGATTCGTTTCCTTGCACTGTGCTATGACGCCCTGTAGCTACTGTTAGTCATGATGGCTAAACGGAACCTCCAGGTCCAGGAGCAGTATGCTTCCGAGTAACAAAGTCTGGGAGACAAGCAGGGGGGTGCTCCTGTGCTGTTTCTGTTTCCACTGCAAGTTAGTCATTGGTGGCACTCTTATGTTCCTATAGGGGACCACCCCCTCCCCCCAGTACAAGAAGAATGAGGAAGGAGCTGTCTAAGAAAGTGAGTTTCTGGCCTTCTTGAGGCATGTGCCCCTAGTCTTGAGGGGAAACAGTTTCATCTCACCAGAATCGGAGCGGCTTCTGCAGCTGCTGCTCTTCTTTTTTCCTGATAAGGAAAATGGGGTGACCTCAGATGAAGTCCTTTCCTGATGTTGGGAATGGGGCCAGTTCCTGGAGGAAGAGCTCTCAGCTGGGGCAATTCCAGTGGGAGAAGAAAACATGCTCCTGGGACAAACCTGGAAGCATTGCTTTATTTAATTATGTAGCTATTTATCAATACTTGGGAATCACTTAGGGCACAATTCTGTTCCCTCCTGGCATTGCCTGGGGGTGCTATAGGATTATTCAGAGTTCCGGTCCGAATCCTCCGATCCTAAATCTGGGATTCTGAGCACAGAGCCCCTGCCCTGGACCCCTTGCAGCTGGTGTGGAAAGAACTGTGCCAGCTGCCTGTATGGGTTGAAAATCAGCCCAGGAGAAGGCTGTGCTAGGGGAGAGGGGTAGAACCTGGGGCAGGAACTGATGCAAAATCCAAACAGTGCCCCAGCCTCCTTCCCTGTCTCGCCGTGCTGCTTCATCTAAACCATCGAAAACAGCCGTCTGGATGCAACACAGAATGTGAGGAGCTGGAAGGTAGAAATCAGCACGGCCCCATCTCATGCCCTGCATTGGATGCCCACAAGCCCCATGCATTGAGGGCAGGCGACAGAATACCATGCCTGTCCCATTGCAATTAAGCGTTATATAACAGCCCTCCCCAATCTGGTGCTCTCCAGATCTTTTGAACTATAATTCCTGGCATTCTTGGCCCTGTTGGCTGGGGCTGATGGAAATTGAAATCCAAAACATCTGGAAGGCACCAGGCTGGAGATGGCTGTATACAAAGGCAAGACTACCTTCCTGATAATGCTTCTTGGGAAAGAATGAAAACAACAGCAGGGTTGGTAGCTGTCTAATTTGTAGTGGGTGGAATTTCCAGGGAGTATATGCTGGGATCCTAAAGACTATTCTGAGCCATCATGGGCTGTTCATCCAAAATCATGGACACCACCAGGAAGGCATCACCTAATGAATTCAGCTGTTGAATTCTGTGGGATGGTTGACTGTGGGATGTTTGACATGTTTTAGGATGTCTCATGTTCTGAGATCCCATATTAAAGGAAGCATGGAAAGTACCAAGGATGAAGACAGAGGGCTTTTCAACATAAGGCATTTATTGTGTACTTATGATTTCTTACTCTTAGTTGTTTATGCGCTCTTTGTTGTTTTGCTTCTATTTTTCAGCCACTTCCCTGTT